>NC_079171.1:56375028-56522195 GCF_947568905.1 Ostrea edulis
CAGATGCGGAAAGGGGTTCATTTTTGTGTCAGAAGTTGCTCTCAACACTTTTCTGATATATCAATGTAATAAGAATAAAAATACATAAACATCAAGCACCAGCATACACTGTACATCGTTACAGTTTTACATTTACTGCAGCTGGTCGTAATAATTATGTAAATAAAACGCAGTGCTAATCTGAATCGGGAGAATATGTAGGGGCGATTTCAAGGTAACAATATAAAATGAACATCACCTTCGTGCAAACTAGAAATGATAAATGCAGAGGGATTTGATATGAAAAAGAAATAATATATGATTATATGAGAAGCATTTGACAAGAAAATTTTTCATGTATACTGCTTATCACTTGATAACGGTAGTAAATAACGACATACTATTATGACACTTTCCCCGCGATACAACTGTAAGAACTTGTACGTCGTGACGTACGTTTTTATTGTGACGTCATATAGTGCGAAGTGCACTGGGGTATATTTATATACAGCACTGTAATGGTTCCCGGGAAGCCTTAACTGAACTGAGTATGGGAATTATACTTGGCATACATGATTGAGCCTTTGTACCCTCTCTGCAATAACCAACTAGACAGACTTGTGAAAATTCAATGTCTTACATTACTTTTATTTTGTTTTTGCTACAAATGATCAGTGTAAAGATGTGCATGAATCACCACTGTAACAATATCTTTGACTAGCAACCTTGAATAATTGTTCACTTTATCATTTACTTGAATGCATTTTATACAACTTGACAATGCAGAATAATGTGAGTAAGAAGTTGTACATTTATAGTATCTAAGTCCAAAGGTAAGAGGTAAATGAGACTTCCCGACCCCATTATCAGTTTTTGTTGATGTAGGCAGGAAAAGGAATTTGACTTGTCAATTCAAGAATGCAAATTTGATGGGAATGCTTTACAATAGAGTAAAAATTTCTTGTTAGAAGTTGAAAATTGTGTAGTGTCAATTCTGTATTGCTTAAAGATCAGTGCCAGTGTCCTAATGTTGAACATTGGGCAGATATGTAAATCGGCACTTGGTTGGTTCATGCAGTTCTCCTTGACATTGACCGATCTTTCCCACGGATACTGTTTGTTACAAACGGCGGGAGAGTGTACAATCGGCGGCTAACAGGCGTAATCTAATAAAATCTAAGGTCACTAACAAATCTGTGGTGCACAAGACCTTACAACCCTATGATTGACCCTACAACAAAAGACAAAAGGATTTATTGTCCTCTCTCTCTCTCTCTCTCTCTCTCTCTCTCTCTCTCTCTCTCTCTGAAGGACTGGATGAAAAAAATTCATATAAAAAACAATGACACCACCACCAATAACAACAAATACTATTCTTTCAATAGTAACAAAATCACTACCAACCAAAACAACAATGATGAATACTGTGATCATAATAAATCTTTTTAAAACAATATACAACAGAACAAGTAAAAGACGAAGTAGAAAATTAAAATGTCTTGCTTATAGGATCCAGACAAAGAGGAGGAAAGAATAGTTAACAAATAGGGCCAGTTTGTATATTAATGGTGTTTCCAAATAGTTGCAGCAAGGGGGACGACAATTTGCGGTGTAAGGTTATGCCCAAATCGTCGCCGGCGACGATTTGGAGTGTAACACTGTATCTACAAGTAATGCGTGGAGTGTCGGTCATCTGTCTGTGTCTCGCAAACTTGGTGAAGACAACTATCATGCTGGATCACGTGAAGAAAGGGGATATGGACTTCCTTTAGAACGGCGTATATACCCAATGTTGCGTCGCATATGGAGACCCATATCTTGAAGAGTGACCTTGACTTTTGGCCTTGATCCCATTTCTAAGGTCCACAACCTAATACCTTGTGGAGGACAAAGTGTTATCTTGACCATGACCCACTTTCAAGGTCATTCAAGGTCAACAATCCCATTCCAGTGGATTCTGGGTCTTTACCGCCGGTCGTCTTTGAGTGATTACTTTCAAAGACAGTCGCTGAGTTTGAGGATCTTTGGATTTCTGAGATTCATTTTTCACGGAAATAAGTTGGGAGGTGAATTCGTCAGCGAATGTCTCAGCTCTTAGAATATCATGAGACTACTCTACATATGTAGATGGAGCTTGATAATAGAAAACGTCATTTTCGGCCCCTATTTGCCCCCTGGGGCTAATATGAAAATTCTGAAATCTTATTGCACATCTACAGGACATTACTATTCAGCTCCTAGAATAGCATTTGGATTGCGCTATAAATGTGGACACAGTTTTAGTGACAACAACGGGGACGGACGGACTCGGATCTAAACAATATACCCGAACTTTCTTTGGAAAGTGCGGGTATAACAAATCCACTCATAGAAATACATGAGAAGATCTTCTGATTTATTGTTACTTTTATTGGAAGAACTTATAACCCCCCCCCCCCATAGCATTGTGTCATTTTCATCAATTTCATCTCTAAGACAATGGCATGGTTTTTTTTTAAATACCACACAAGAGACATATTTCAATCCCTTTAAAATCTAGAAAATCCCCTTGGTCCCATTAGGCCTTCGTCCTGGACTAACTGGGGCCTTGAAAGAGGCCCCATACCCCCTGTTGCATCCTCTAATTTCAATTTCTGCATCCGCCCCTGATTGTAAACTCTATCCCACAGGGTCATGGTTTGATCAAACTTAAATCCGCGCTTTCTGTCCATGTTTTAATATCACGTGCAATTCGGTAGTACTGTTTCTATTGCGAAATTCTTTATAGTGTGTCCTTTTCTGTCCCGTAATATACTTGGTTCGCCTATTGTGGCCCATCCTTACTCCTTCGGGGCCATGGTTTGAACAAACTTCAATTTGCATTACCTTAGGATACTTTCATATTGAGATGTTTAATCATGAACCTGGTGTTCTTGAAATGAGGATTGTTATAAAACCTTTCCTACATACCCCAATGTAAACATTGTTCTTGGACTTTACCAGCTGGAAGGATTGTGAGATTGTTGGAACCCCTGCAGCATCAAATTGTTTGTCAGTAGCCTGCTTCGATTTAAAAACTGACCATAAGCAGAACAAGCTCTTGCGTATCAGATCAGATGAGAGATATAAACACCATATGCAGGTGACACTGAATTATTTCTACATAAAATTAAATATGGGAAGTTGACGACGGAAAAGCTTAAATCATCCCGTTTCTCATATAGTTGAGTAGTGTTATTTTGCCGTTAATATCTTCTTTCAATAAAATATCTAGGTATGAAGCAGAAGTGGACGACTCTGTGGTGTCTTTTATTTCGAGCTCATAGGGATATATTGAAGTGATCCATTCGTGTGACCCAGCACTTGCCCACCCCTTCCGAGGGCAGGGATATATCAGAGGGCGTGGTTCTGAATATCTTCTTATTACGGAAGTTTTGCATCAGATTTATGTTTTCTGGTTAATTGGCTCTTGTAATATTGCAACACCATGTTTAAGAATTCCAGCATCGGGTCCAGATTACGTGTTTGTTTAATTCAAGGTTAAAAATTCCAACATCGGGCATCGGGTTCTGATTTCGTGTTTGTTTAATTCAAGGTGGTAACGTTGTCCTGATACTTTTAGATTTTTATGTTTAAATAAAACAAAAGTGAATTGTCGATTCTTCAAACGTGATCATATTACAACTTTTGTAAAATATTATTTTTAAGAATATGTCCGTGTATTTTCACCATTACCTTATTACATGTAGTGTTCAGGGGCGGATCCAGGGCTTGCACTTACGAGGGCGCCACTTTATAAGGCAGGGAGTCTGCGGGCGTCTTGAGACCCGCATTGGGTTCAGGCAAAGCCCTCGTGGGAGGCAGGGGGCGAAGCCCTCAGAGGCTGCCTAATTTTACAGATCTTATAGGACTTGAAATATGTCTCCTATTTAAGTCATTTGTAATATTTTCTATCATTTTTAATAAAGTGAAATTAGTAAAATAATACATAGTTGAGGGTTTTGAGGGGGGGGGAATTAAGTTCTCCCAATAAAGTAATTCAAATAATCAAAAGATTTTGTCAATTATTTCTCCGGGAGTGGAGGAAATTATTGCTTCTTTTATCGTTTAGTACATTTTTCTAAAAAAGACACCACGATTTACTGTAAATTAGAAAATTTTAGGGGGGGGGGTCTGAATATACTAATTCACATTTAAATCAGGAATTGCCTGCAGTGCACATTATTATTAAACAGTACATTTAGGGATATTTTAATGACGAAAGGATGGTTAGATGATTAAAAGGAAAATTTTCAAAACCAGGCATTCTCAAAAACACAATATATATAGTTTTTGTAATCGTTGGAATGTTTGTCTCAAAATGCTAAAAAACATATCAGGGAGGGGGGAGAGGGTATTGATAGTTTGTCTTTTTCTAAAACTCCACAATTTATATCATGCTTATTTAGCCTGTAGCACATTTTCACACCCCCTGCAAGACGACCATGTTCACAGCAAAACTCCTAGATTGATTGATTGTATATTGTTTAACGTCGCTCTCGAGAATATTACACTCACATGGAGACGTCACCACTGCCGGTGAAGGGCTGCAAAATTTAGGCCTATGTTCGACGCTTATGACCTTTGAGCAGGGAGGGGGGTCTTTATCGTGCCACACCTGCTGTGACACGGGACCTTGGTTTTTGCGGTCTCATCCGAAGGATAGCCCCACTTAGTCGTCTTTTACGACAAACAAAGGGGTACTAGACCTATTCTAAACTCGGATCCCCACGAGATCAAAGCTCCTAGAAGCTGTGTCTAAAGGCAAATAACACACCTTGATGATCTTCGTGGTTTGTCCACTGTGGGAAGTATAAAACTAGTGTCGTGTTTTGTAGGTCAACAACATGAGAGTATATGGGAGAGTATGTTTGCAATGAGAGCAGTTTCTCTCCCGTTTACATTTTCTGATGCGAGGAAGCCTAATGCGCTTTTTATACACCCTCAGCAGTACAGCGTACTGCCCGCACGCACCAATTTAAAATCGCTAGTTGAGTGTACCGTTCAGAGAGAGAGAGAGAGAGAGAGAGAGAGGGGGGTCTGAGAAATTTACACGAAAGAGACACATACATAAAAAGGTGCAATCTCCGTTCGGTATCTCACAATGTGCTACAAAGTGTTGCACATATTGCGACGCTATGCAACAAAAATAAGAATGAAATAGAGTTACATAGCGTCGACATTCGTTGTTGCACACCGTGTTGTATCAGAACAGATCTGCCAAGGAGCAGGCACGTAGAATCAGGGGCAATGCCCCAATTTATGACAACGATCGTTTCCTGTTGGTTTTTTTTTTAATGAAGATATATCATTAGGTAACTCCCCTCTACTATTTCTGAAGGACATCCCACCATTTATTTCAATTCAAAACAAAATCTATATAGATTTAAAATTAAAAATGTTAGGATTAGAAACGTTTTGGAAATATTTTACCCCATATTCACCGTAATGTTTTTCTTGCTTCTACTCCCGATTCGATGTGTTAAAAATTCCAAATTTTCAACCATTCAGCTGCGAAAGTAATGCTACAATAAAGTCATAAGCGATTTGTTAGAAGCATTTTCCTAAATAAACTCTCATTTCCTATAGGGTCCTGAACTTACACCCCAGGTTCTGACTTTTAACTACCTGCGGGTCCTGACTTTAAACTACCCAGGGTCCTGACTTTAAACTACCCCAGCTCCTGACTTTTAAATACCCCGTCCTGACTTTTAACTACCACGGGTCCTAATTTTTAACTACCGCGGGTGCTGATTTTTAACTACCCCGGATCCCGACTTTTAACTACCTCGAGTCCCGACTTTTTAACAACCCCGGGTCCTGACTTTTAACTACCGCGGGTCCTGATTTTTAACTACCCCGGATCCCGACTTTTAACAACCTCGGGTCCCGACTTTCAACTACCCCGGGTCCTGACTTTTAACTACCACGGGTCCTGACTTTTAACAACCCTGGATCCTGACTTTTAACTACCCCGGATCCTGACTTTTAACAACCCCGGGTCCTGAATTTTAACTACCCCGGATCCTGACTTTTAATTACCCCGTGTCCTGACTTTTAACTACCGCGGGTCCTGATTTTTAATTACCCCAGATCCCGACTTTTAACTACCCCGGGTCCTGACTTTCTACTACCCCGAGTCCTGACTTTTACCTACCCCGGGTCCTGACTTTTAACTACCGCGGGTCCTGACTTTTAACTACCCCGTCCTAACTTTTAACTAACCCGGGTCCCGACTTTAAACTTCCCCGGGTCCTGACTTTAAACAACCCGGGTCCTGACTTTTAGCTACCCCGGATCCTGACTTTTAACTACCCCGGATCCTGACTTTTAACTACCGTGGGTCATGATTTTTAACTACCCCGGATCCTGACTTTTAACTACCCCGGGTCCTGATTTTAGTTACCCCGGGTCCTGACTTTTAACTACCCCGCGTCCTCACTTTTAACTACCGCGGATTCTGACTTTTAACTACCCCGGGTCCTGACTTTTAACTACCGCAGATCCCGACTTTTAACTACCGCGGGTCCTGACTTTTAACTTCCGCGGGTCCAGACTTTTAACTACCCCTGGTCCTGACTTTAAACTACCCCGAGTTCTGACTTTTGACTACCGCGGGTCCTGACTTTTAACTACCGCGGGTCCTGATTTTTAACTACCCCGGATCCCGACTTTTAACTACCTCGGGTCCTGACTTTCAACTACCCCGGGTCCTGACTTTTAAATACCCCGTCCTGACTTTTAAGTACCCCGGGTGTCGACTTTAAACTACCCCGGGTCCTGACTTCAAAAAATCCGGGTCCTGACTTTTAACTACCCCGGATCCTGACTTTTAACAACCCCAGGTCCTGACTTTTAACTACAGCGGGTCCTGATCTTTAACTACCCGGATCCCGACTTTTAACAACCTCGGGTCCTGACTTTCAGCTACCCCGGGTCCTGACTTTTAACTACCGCGGGTCCTGACTTTTAACTTCCGCGGGTCCTGACTTTTAACTACCCGAAGTTCTGACTTTTAACTACCCCGGATCCCGACTTTTAACTACTGCGGGTCCTGACTTTTAACTACCCCAGCTCCTGACTTTTAACTACCCCGGATCCCGACTTTTAACAACCCCGGGTCCTGACTTTTAACTACCGCGGGTCCTGACTTTTAACTACCCCGGATCCCGACATTTAACAACCTCGGGCCCTGACTTTCAACTACCCCGGGTCCTGACTTTAAACAACCCGGGTCCTGAATTTTAACTACCGCGGGTCCTGACTTTTACCTACCTCTGGTCCTGACTTTTAACTACCCTGAGTCCTGACTTTTAACTATCCCGGCTCCTGACTTTTAACTACCGCGGGTCCTGACTTTTAAAATCCGTGGGTCCTGACTTTTAACTACTCCGGGTCCTGACTTTTAACTACCCGGAGTTCTGACTTTTAACTACCCCGGATCCCGACTTTTAACTACCCCGGGTCCTGACTTTTAACTACCCTGGGTCCTTACTTTTAACTACCCCGGATCCCGACTTTTAACTACCGCGGGTCCTGACTTCTAACTACCCCGGGTCCTGACTTAACTACCGCGGGTCCTGATTTTTAACTACCCCGGATCCCGATTTTTAACAACCTCGGGTCCTGACTTTCAACTACCCCGGGTCCTGACTTTTAACTACCCTGCGTTCTGACTTTTTAACTACCGTGGGTCCTGACTTCTGATTACCTGTACTGTGATTAAGCATGGTCTTTCTGTTGTTTTTAACATCTTTATAATTCTCACGTAAAATACTTATTCCCTATGGTGGCCCCAGCCTATTTCATGGAGGTGGGGAGGTCAATCTGAAGAAACAAATCTACACTACCTAGGGATTAACCATGGTTTTCGTCTACACTTGAAAAGAAAATTCTAAACAACGAGATGTTTGTAAAACACATATGTCCCCCATGGTGCAAAATTGTGAAGAGTGATACATACACATCATTTAATTGATAGTAGTATCATCAATTCAAAATATTGAGCAGGCAATATCTTCCTAGTTGTATGTCAAGAGTGGATCGAGCATGTAACCTAAAATTCAGTAGGGGTCATCTACTCTTTATGTTGTACCGCTGTACCAACTTTGGTGTCAATCAAGCAAATCATTCTTAAAATATAGGAGACAATATATTACAATGTTCAGTTCAATCACTGACCTTTGACCACGTGACCTTAAAATCAATAGGGGTTATCTTCTCCTGAAGATGTACCAGTGTACTAAGTTTGATGTCTGTCAAGCAAAGGGTTCTGAAGATATTAAGTGGTCAGTATATTACTGTGTCCAGTTTGACTCTTGACCTTGGACCACGTGACCTCAAAATCAATGCAGGTCATCTTCTCCTGAAGATGTACCAGTGTACCAAGTTTGAGGCCTGTCAAGCAAAAGATTCTCAAGATATTGAGCTGACAGTATATTTCTATGTCCAGTTTGACCCTTGACCTCTGACCACATGCCCTCAAAGTCAATAGAGGTCATTTTCTCCTGAAGATATACCAGTGTAACAGGTTTGATGTCTGTCAAGCAAAGGGTTCTCAAAATATTGAGCGGATAGTATATTCCTAAACTATTTATGAAGTAAAACTCAAACACGCAATACAGGATAAGCTCGCATGCGCGAGTACAACAGAAGTTTAATCACACACATGTAAATGTACATAGATATCCGGAGGTTCATTGTTCCACTCAACTCAATCTACAACGGAAAAAAAGAGTATATAATACAAAAACATGTAACGTATTTCATGTCATTTCCTCACTAGAGGGCGCGTGATGCAAGCTTCACCCTCACTTCAAATATACACAGGTAATTTACCTATTGTTTACCTGTACACAGGTAAGCTTTGTATTTACAGAGAATGAATAATATGTAAGTGAAAGCTTGAGTGACGAGCCCTCTGGTAAGACAATGATTTCAATAAGCAATGTAATCTTATTCACTGATAAAAAAAAAATAAATAGCTGGCGTGTGGATTCAAATTGTTGAATTTTAAAACAAACTTTGAGTGCCATTAAAACGACAGGAACACTTCAATCCCTGGAAATATGGTTTCCGATAATTTTTAATAAGCTCTATGTTCACATTTCCGAAATCAAAGTCGCATATCATTTCACCCCCCCCCCCCCCAGTCCGTGAGGATCCTAGATAGAATAGATCCCTAGTACCACTTGCTTGTCGTAAAATGTAAATAAATGGAGCGGTCATTCGGATAAGAACGCAAAAACTGAGGCCCCGTGTCACAGCAAAGATCCCTCCCTTTTCAAAGGTCATAAGCTCCGAGCATAGGCCCAAATTTGGTTGCCCTTCGTCAATGGTACTATCTCTATACTATACGAGTGAAAAATTCTCGAGAGGGATGCCTACACATTACCCCCCCCCCCCCCCCCTTCCAGGAAAACCAAAACCAGGTGAAAGGTGATGACAACGAATACTGATCAATCTCATAACTACTATACAAGCAATACAAAATTGAAAATAGAGAGATGTGCAAACACGGACCCCTGGATATAGCAGAGATGGAATCAAGTACCTAGGAGGAGTGAGCATCCCCTGTCGACAGGTCACACCCGCCGTGAGCCCCATATCCCGGATTTATCCCGTAGTCAAAATTAGTGTGCCAAGAACGGCCTAACAACCGGTATAAAACAAGTCAGACAGCATTTTACCCAATGTATTATATCTCTACACATGTGAGAATCTCCTTTAAAATCTCCTGTAAAATTCTGCTTAGCGTGTTCAGTTTATTGTCAGTATACACGAAAGTCTGTAAAATTGTGCTTAGCGTGTTAAGTTTATTATCAGTATACAGAAAACTCTGTAAAATCCTGCTTAATATATAGGATTTTGTTTATTTCTGTGAAAGTCACACGTCACTCACATACATGTAAGTTTGTTTGGAATTTTACATTGGATAATAGCAAGAAGAAATTTACAACGTCGCGCCAGCATAGTCTTTGGCACGATAAACAACCCTCAATGCAAACTACTCTTTGGCACATAAAAAACCCCTCAATGTTACGTCCGTAAGTGCTTCACCTAAATCCAGTGTTGTCTCTATATAAAACTTTGTCCAAACAGAGAAAGTAGTAGTTATTACATGTACTATATGAACACCCCCCCCCCACACCCACACCCACACACACACAGAGGCACAATTGATATTGCGAAGTATTTTTGTACACAGACTATAATGAAGGTATTTATACATACATTAAAACAATTCTATCTTCTGACGTCAATGTTGACATCGCTACCCAGTATGAACTAGGTCAAAACAAACTTTAAAACTCTATTTAAACAGATAGTGTATACAGGCTGACGCACCCTACAGGTATTTAATCACAGGACTAGACGGAAGGTCGAAAGAACAGGGAGGCCATGTTGGATTTTCAGGTAAGACAAAATATGTATCCATATTTTTGTGATCAATTAGATAAATCTAATCATTTTCATAATCATTTCATACATTTCTGAAAGGGGGGGGGGGGGGGGGGGGGCGTAATTCAATACATTCATGTCTGGTATATAAATGATCGCAGTTTATATAACATACTGTAATTCTAGCTGGTCATGTGTTTCAACATATCTAAATCTTTAATCTAAATTCCCTATTTTAATTAACAGTGAACTCCTCATGTGACCCCGGACATCAGAAATGGACCCGTTCCGCAGAGCCCAGATCATCCTATTGTGTGACCTCTGTAAAACTGCCCACCTACAGAGTCACTGTGAACGTTGTGATATAAATCTATGCCAGACCTGTGTTGGGAGGCACCTCTCGGATTCGTCTATAAGACACAAAGTCGTGCCCTATAAATACAGAAAATCTCTTAACTACTCAAAATGTCCAGATCACGCCAACGAACTCTGTAAAAATTACTGTAAGAAATGTGACATTCCTGTCTGTTCTACCTGCGTCTCCTCAAGTAAACATGAAGGTCACGATATATCAGATATTCTGGAAAAACTCAGCGCTAAAACAGAAAGTTTACAGAAAGATCTGGACGAACTCGAGACCAGAATTTACCCGCGATATGAAGAAATGGCGTCCGATGTTCAAACTGAAAAAGCCGACTTAGAAACGAATTACGGAGAACTAACAACAATTGCCGATCAACAAGGAGAAATCCTACACCGGGAAATCACCGCCATTGTCAACCAGCGAAAATCCGACATTCAGGAGATGAAAAGCAAACACCTATCTACCCTGAATAAAAATACAGAAGAAATCACACAGAAAATGGCGGAACTTAAACAGATCATGTCCGACTTGAAATCAATCCTAAAATCAAATGACGTCTCCTTAACCTCTACTTACCAATCTAGGAATTCCGAATTTAGAACATTACCGCCTAAACTCCGAGTTACAGTACCCAGTTTGTCTGCTCAGAAAATAAACAAAGATCAGCTCAATGACATGTTTGGTTCTCTGCCGCCATTATCCATTAACACAGAACATGGCGACACAATGAAATCAGCAGCTGTATCGTCTCCTCCAGTCAAACCACTGCTTGATGAGCCGCGCGTCACCGCCACCATAGACACTGGGTATAACAAACTACACAGTGTTAGCTGTCTGAGTGAAGATCAAGTCTGGACACGCGGGGATAACGAAACCATGAAGCTGCTCAACCTCCAGAGTAAACTACTGACATCAATACAAACCAAGTCAGGGAACATACCAATAGACATAGCAGTGACACGGGACGGAGATCTTGTTTATACTGACCCTAATAATAACACCGTGAACTTAATTAAGAATAAACAGATACAGACCGTGATCACACTACAGGGGTGGTACCCTCTCTTTGTCTGCAGTACCGCCTCTGATGATCTCCTGGTTACCATGATCAGTGATGATAGAAAACAATACAAGGTCGTGCGTTACTCCGGCTCCACAGAGAAACAAAGCATTCAGTTTGATGATCAGGGTCGTCCTCTCTATTCATCTGATCTAAAACCTAAATACATCAGTGAGAACAAGAACCTGGATATCTGTGTGGCTGACTGGTTAGCTAGTGCAGTAGTGGTGGTCAATCAGTCAGGAAAACTCAGATTTAGATACACTGGTCATCCCTCTAATACCAAGCAATCATTTAATCCAGTCGGCATCACTACAGACAGCCAGAGTCACATCCTGACAGCAGACATTAAGAATAACCGTATCCACATCCTAGATCAGGACGGACAGTTCCTCCGTTACATTCACTGTGATTTAGATCGTCCATTAGGTTTATGTGTGGACATCAGAGACAACCTCTTTGTGGCTGAGCGTGACACTGCTAAAGTGAAGAAAATCCAATATCTATAAACACAGTGTTAATTACACAGCTCTACAGTGTTAATTACACAGCTCTACACAGTGTTAATTACATGTCTGAAACATGTTCATTACATATCTTTACAGCATGTGTTAATTACAACATTATGTTAATTGCATCAGCTTGTTAATTACAACCCTGTGTTAATTACAGCCCTGTGTTTGTGATGTGTAATTAACATGTACTTCTGCTAGCAAGTTTACTGAAAATAAGTCTCTCACTGGTGTTTAGTAAAACCTGTATTATGTTTAGTAAAACATCACTAATCTTAGTATACTAATTACTGATCCAAATGTGTTACTAGTTAACTATCTATTTATTTACAATCTTTTGTAGACTAATTTGACTGTGTTACTAGTTATCTATATACAATCTTTTGTGGACTAATTTGACTGTGTTACTAGTTATCTATATACAATCTTTTGTGGACTAATTTGACTGTGTTACTAGTTATCTATATACAATCTTTTGAGGACTAATTTGACTGTGTTACTAGTTATCTATATACAATCTTTTGTGGACTAATTTGACTGTGTTACTAGTTATCTATATACAATCTTTTGTGGACTAATTTGACTGTGTTACTAGTTATCTCTATACAATCTTTTGTGGACTAATTTGACTGTGTTACTAGTTATCTATCTATATACAATCTTTTGAGGACTAATTTGACTGTGTTACTAGTTATCTCTATACAATCTTTTGTAGACTAGTTTGACTGTGTTACTAGTTATCTATTTCTATACAATCTTTTGAGGACTAATTTGACTGTGTTACTAGTTATCTTTATACAATCTTTTGTGGACTAATTTGACTGTGTTACTAGTTATCTATATACAATCTTTCGTGGACTAATTTGACTGTGTTACTAGTTGTCTATCTTATTAAATTATTTAAAGAAACGTGAATAATTGTGAAGTACTTAGAGTTTTTATTTTGTTAGTATTTTGTGTGTAGCCATGAATTATAGTACATCCACAACACTTACATATTATTTGGATGTGCTTGTTTTAGTGTGATAAACTACTAATTGACATTTTTCCTTTTGTTAATTATGTATTTCAATATGTGTTTGATTTTACAATGTATATATTAGATAAACATGATACAGAGTTCAGTCTTACATTATTACCGAGTACTTACTTAGATTTGTAGAACTGTAACAGAGAGTGGCCCCAAATGTCCGGTCTTCATCACAGATCTTCAGATTCAAGGTCAGTCTTCTGTTGACCATCAGTAACATCACAACGCTCCACAGTCCTACAAAAGCAACACAGACAAAGTGTATTCATATAAAAGCGCATTGTTTGTAATTGAATCCAGTCTATTACATTATGTATTTAGTTTGATTTAGAATTGAATCCAAGACCCCTTTACAACTAGTCACAAGAGACCCCTGTATTACTAGTTAGGTGCTCTAACCATTGAGCTATCGTGACCGGTCTATCCGAGACCGTTGTATTTCTAACCAGGTGCTCCAACCACTGAGCTATCATGACGAGTCTATCTGTGACCCCTGTATTACTAGTCAGGTGATCTAACCACTGAGCTACCATGACCAGTCTATCTGAGACCCCTGTATTACTAGTCAGGTGGTTTAACTATTGTGCTTCAGTGACCGGTCTATCGAAGACCCCTGAATTACTAGTCAGGTGCTCTAACCATTGAGCTACCATGACCAGTTTATCTGAGACCCATGCATTATTAGTCAGGTGCTCTAACCATTGAGCTATTATGATTGGTCTATCTGAGACCCCTGCATTACTAGTCAGGTGATCTAACCACTGAGCTACTATGACCAGTCTATCGGAGACCCTTCTTTTACTAGGCAGGTGCTCTAACTGAGCTATCCATAAAGCTGATTTCTATATGATCCATGGATATCAGTCTGGATAGCTCAGTGGTTAGAACACCTGACTAGTAATACAGGGGTCTCCGATAGACCGGTTATTGTAGCTCAATTGTTAAAGCACCTGATTAGTAATACAGGGGTCTCAGATAAATTGGACACATTGCTCACATTTAAAGATTTTCTCTATATATTTCACGTGTAAAACTTTGATCCCATATTCTGGCTCCAAGTTACCCCAGGGGAACATGATTTTGACAAACTTGAATCTGCACTATGTCAGAAAGTTACCATGTAAATTTGAACTTTTTAGCCCAGTATTTCTTGAAGAGAGAATTTTAAAAATTTTCCCTCAGGGAGTCTGTATATTCACAAGGAGAAATTTGATCCCCTATTACACCTGGGGGCCACGATTTTATTTAACTAGAATCTGTCATATGAATTCCCACTTTCCTGGCCCAGTGGCTATTGAAAGAAAGGTTTTTAAAGATTTTGCTATAGATTTGCATGTAAAAATTTTATTCCCTGTAATGGCCCCACCCAACCACCGGGGCCATTATTTGAATAAACTTCAATCTGCTCTGTCAGGAAGCTTCGGATCCATATGTAAAATTTATACGTTACCAATTTTGATGCACCAGATGCGCATTTCAACAAATAATGTCTCTTCAGTGATGCTCAACCGAAATGTTTGAAATCCGCAATAACAATATAAATTTGAACTTTTCTGGCCCAGTGGCTATTGAGAAGATTTTTAAATCACCCAACCCTATTTTTGTAACCATGTCCTTTTCATGGGGACATGACCCTTCATTTGAAAAACTAGAATCCCCTTTGCCCAAGGATAATTTGTGTCAAGTTTGGTTGAAATCAGCTGAGTGGTTCTGGAGATTATGGGGGGAGAAAATTACGACAATGACAGTGATAATGACAGGCAATGGGGAGTTTTGATCAGAAACGCCTACTTGAGCATTTGGCGCAGGTGAGCTAAAAAAACCATCAGTAAATATTTTGTAGAAACACGAATGTCCCCGCGCCATGACCAGTTCATGGTGGAGACAAAATATAGCACATTTTACATAATGCCATTGACAAACCTGATATTTTTACAGAGCCTCAGGAAAATCACCCTCATCAATCAGCCTTACATCTCTGGTGACCGCTACTCTACAATATGTCACAGTCTCAGGACAATTCCTCGTCAATCAGCCGGACTCTTCCAGTGACTGATACCCTGTAAAATTTATTCGCACATTAATCACAAATTGGCTTAATAACACCACTATATTATGCTTAAAGGGGCATAAGACAAGATTTGGACTAAAAAATTTCCAATCTTATTTTCTCATTTGTAATATTTATCATGTTTAACTGGGGTATTTGTAATGGTCAGTAATACTTTGGATGTCAATTCTTGAGTTTTAAATGAGATACAGCACTCTCAATTCTTAGTTATGTAAACAGGGCTCGTGTGATGTTTTTCCCAGTTTGTTACAGTTTAGATTTTGATTTACTTCACAAAAGAATTGCATTGGATGAACATTTAATGTAAGATTCATGTAAAACATCCACATGTGCTGGATCTGTATGTCTGAAGTATATATAAAGCTTTAATCACCGAGCAACAAAATGTATGTTTCAGTTAGAGAACTTTTATGTTTAAAGTTTCTTTTTCCAACATGTTTCGGATTTCAAAAAGCCTCCATCACCATTAGATGCCTACTAGAAATGAAAACAAAATGCCTCCCTCCCTCCCTCATCGGGTTTTGAGAAAATTGGCCTGAGAACCAGAGAATTAATTTCAAGTGGCCTAAATGTTGATCCCCTATTGTGACCCCACCCTACCAACTTTAGAATGATTGCATATCATATATTGTCCTACTGGGTTTTTTTTTTGAGAAAAAAGAGTTTCAAAGATTTCCCGACATATCCCTATGTAAAACAGTGCTTCTTGTAAAGATTCGAAAACGACTCAATCCTATTTTTGTCATTTCTTTGTTATCTCCCTTGGAATGGGTTGAAGCCCTATAATTGAACAATCATGGATCCCTTCATCCAAGGATGGTCTGTTCTAAGTTGAAATTGGGTCCTGTGGTTCTATAGAAGGGTTCAGTAATCCTGAAATTTACAATTGATGTCCCCCTTGTCCAAAAGATGCTTGAAATGAAATTTGAGAAGAATTGGAATGGTAGTTATCAAGAAGTTAATAATATTCGATTATTAACGCACGACAATGGACACAGACCAGTTGTGATAGGTTACCTGAGTAAACTACAAATACGTAAAGTTTACAGAAAAAGGGGTGGATGGGAAGGAGAGATAATAAATTTCACATCAGTTTATACCGGATTTATCAAAAATAGATAGCTTAAGTTTAGTTAAAAGGAAGAATTTTACCCACTCCATTCGGAAGACGATTTCCAGAAATTAATCAGATGGTAAGACAGCATCTTTCTGCTTGTAGGAGGAAGGAATTGTTCTTGTATTCAGGGTGTCATCATCTCTCTTTCTGCTTGTAGGGGGAAGGAAGTGTTCCTGCATTCAGGGTGTCATCATCTCTTGAGACCCAGGAAGCTGAAAAAACAAAGTGACAATAAGTGCTGGAATGACCAGAAATCAGAAATCATTAACCTTTGACCCCATATTGAGGCCTCATCCTACCCGTGGGAACCACAATGTGAACAAACTTCAATCTACTCTATGTCAGGAAACTAAGTTCATGCATATTTCAACTTATTTGCCCCAAATTTTCTTAAGGATAAGATTTTTAAACGACCACACCCCAGTTTTGCCTTTTCTTGATTATTTCACGTTCAGGTGGACATGTTTCTTGGTTTGATCTTAAATCCGGGCAAAAAGGCTTTTTGACAAGTTTGGTTGAAATTGACTCAGTGGTTTTGGAGAAGAAGACGAAAAAGTTTACGGTTGGTCAGACAGACGCATGATCGATAAAATGTGATCAGAAAATTTCACTTGAGCCTTGGCTCAGGTGAACAAAAACCAATTTGGCCCCACCCTGTTACCAAAACACCTCTCCCCGGAATCATGAAATTTGTAAATGTGAGGCTGTAGTGAAGATTTAGTTTAAATCAGTAAAATTTTGGTAGCTTTTGCCCCCCCCCCCCCCCCCCCCCCCGAGGTCACAAGTCCTGCAATTTAGAATTTGTGTCCCTCTTGTTCCAAAGATGCTTCATTTCCAGTTTGAAAAGAATTTGAAAGTCAGTTATCAAGAAGAGGTTAAAATGGTCAATTGTTAACAGTCGATAGACGACATTCAACTACGGACACAGGGTTTGACACTAAGGCACGTCCGACCAACCGAATCTACTAAATGTCAAACCCTGGGACACAGACAATGTATCCCCTGTCGACGGTCACACCCGCCGTGAGTCCTATATCCTGATCAGGCAAACGGAGTTATCCGTAGTCAAAATCAGTGTGCCACGAACGGCCTAACAATCGGTATGAAACACGTCAGACAGCATTTGACCCAATGCGAGGTTGTAATGATAATTACAACTATTATTTATCTAGTCTCAGGGAGATAACTGTAGGAGTTGTAACAATATGAGAAAATCGAATACTTCTCCGACTCTTCTTTCAGTAAATGAAACCTCACTGATTGCTACATCTCAGCAAGACCACAGTAATGTTTATCAAAGTGTTCAGTCTCCACCAGCAGGTAATGATGGCCTGAGAAAAAATTCTTCTATCCACCAACAATCCTACTCTCCATATCCCACAAATCACTGCAAAAATCCAACGATACGTTATGGCAAAAACTGAGAATATAAATGAGGCTGATACGAGTCAAAGATATCTCCAGTCAAGACCCTTAAGAGAAATGAGTTTTCACATGTCGCTCATGATGAAAGAGATTCAACCCCCCCCCCACCTTGTACACGGGGATGGGTGAGTGATGACATGTACAATAACCCCTTGTATTCGGGGTAGGGATGTACAATAACCCCCTGTACTCGTGGGTGGGTGAGTGATGACATGTACAATAGCCCCCTGTACTCTGGGATGGGTGAGTGATGACATGTACAATAGCCCCCTGTATTCGAGGGTGGGTATGGCGTTCTTCCAGCCGGCACAAATTGTATACTCCTTTGATAAGTATACCTCATCGAAAATCAAATTAGTGACAAAGAATAAAATTTGCTAAAACACATGGACACTTACTAAATAATAGCACTTTTGTAGTCCTGGCATATGCGGTTCAAGCATTTAAATGCATCACCTGGCTAGAATACGGATGCTAAGTGGGAAATCCTTTGAGAGTGACCTTGAAGTACAGGTGGTAACCACTGACCGGATGACCCAGACAATGATACTGGTCAAGCGGCAAATTCCTCCTACCAGGTTTCTGAAAAAAATATACATTGACACTTGTCTGAGAGAATAAAAATGTTAATCAAGAAACAAACAACTTTCACAGGTCACGTCGGGAAGAACCACAGCTAACAAGAGGCCCATGGGCCATATCACTCACCTAAGTTACCTTGGCCCATATCTAAAGAGTTTCCTTATATATTCGCATGTAAAACTATGATCCCTATTGTAGCCCCAACCTACTCCTTGGGGCCATGGTGTTTACAAACTTGAATCTGCACTGTGTCAGGAAGCTTTCGTGTAGATGTACAACTCTTTGGCCAAATGATTCTTGAGAAGATTTTCCCTACATATTTGTATGTAAAACTTTGATCCCTTATTGTGGTCCCATCCTTCACTTGGGGGTGGGGGTAATTTTAACCAACTTGAATTTGCACTATATCAAAAAGCTATCTTGAAAAATTGTACTTTCCTGACACGGTTGTTCTTGAGAAGAAGACTTTCAAAGATTTTACCTTTATATTCACATGTGAAACTTTGATCCCCTTATGATCTTAACAAACTTGAATCTGCACTATGTCAGAAAGCTTATATTGAAAAACGCAGCTCTCCTGGCCCAGTGGTTCTTGAGAAAAAGATTTTTAAATGACCCTACCCTATTTTTGCATTTTTGTGATTATCTCCCCTTCTTTAGGGGACATGGCCCTTCATTTCAACAAACTTAAATCCCCTTCACTAAAGGATGCTTTGTGCCAAGTTTGGTTGAAATTGGCCTAGTGGTTCTGGAGAAAAGATTTTCGAAAGGCATTAATGTATTTTCACTATTTTGCAATTATCTCCCCTCGGAGAAGGACGTGGCCCTTCATTTCAACAAAATTGAATCAATCCCCTTCACCCAAGAATGCTTTGTGCCAAGTTTGGTTGAAATACGTGACTTTTGAGATACGGATGCACTCTGACTCACGCGTTGAATGTAATTTGTACGGCATGTCACTTCCGGATAACAATTAAGTAAACAAGCATATTGCTATTATATTACTGTATCAAAATGCTACTTCAAAGAAAGAAATCATCGTTTAATAAAATTATGTTAATTGGCGAGGAAAACAAATTTAGGGAATATCTTGAGGATATCAGTAAAACTTCACGTCTTCCATTCAAGGATACGCGTCTAAATGCACCTTTTTCCTTCCACAAAGATTAAGTTTTATAACTTTATTGATATAAAGAATTCATTGCTGTATTTTGGCCAAGAATGTAATTGATAACAGACAACAAATAAATATTAAAAAGAGCTAGATAAATAAATTTGAAGCTGTAAACTTTATGTAAATATCAACAAGATGTGTAAACTTGTGAAACACAAATGCCCAAAATAATAGCCTATTTCGAAGACGACCAAGGTCACACAGACATATATCTTACTACCAGTAGAAGGATCTTGTCACAAGAAATGCTCATGTGCAATATGAAAGCTCTAATATTAGAAGTTATGACCAATGTAGATTTTTTTTAAAACGTAGGTCAAACGTAAAGGTCAAAAGGTTTAGTACCAACAGAAAGGTCTTGTCACAAGGAATACACATGTAAAATATCTAAGTTCTAGCACTTACTATTCAAAGGTTATTGGCAAGGTTAAAGTTTTTAAAAAGTAGGTCCATTTCCAAGGTCAAGGTCACAGGGTAAAAAATGTTTGTACCCACGGAAAGGTCTTGTCATAAGGAATACTCAAGTGAAATATCAAAGCTCTAGCACTTACTGTTCAAAGATTATTTATTAGCAAGTTTAAAATTTCAAACAAAAAGACACAGGACACCCCCCCCCCCCCCCCACCCCGGCATAAAAAATTTAACTTAAATAGTTTGAAACTTGCTGTGAAATACAAATGTGAATGATTCTCAAAAAAAAAGGGGGGGGGAGTAAAGGGATCCAAAACCATGCCAAGAAATCCCGTCCGGTCTGAATTCGTTGGCTTCAGTAGGACCATATTACATGCTGATTAATAGTAGCCGTCGCTTATCTGTTAATTGCGGTCACTGATTTATAACGGTTTTTCTATACCGGAGATTTTGCTAGGAATTTCTTGGCATGGTAAACGATTACAATACAATATTGCCGAGTTTGGAACGGAAAATTTTAAAGGGTGGGGTGGGGGGGGGGTAAAAATAATTTTAAAAATATGAACTACTGTATCAATACACATTCTGCATAAAGAAAGGTATATTCAATATTCTACAAAGTAAGCCGGCATCGGGATCGATCGTCTAATGTGTAAAGGTATCATACTGGTAATTAATTTTCCCCCTGTGTGATTCTTCTCACTTCCTCTTCTTCTTAGTTTTCTCTTAATTTTTGTACCCCTGATTAGGAAATTTTGTGTAATTTTCGGGAATAATCAGTTGTATACAAAGGAAGTATTTGATGTTGGTAGCTGAGGCTACTTCCTGAGGTGCACTCAGGCTGTTTACACACATGTGACACATACTGGTTGCATCACTCTATTTATGTGGAGGTTCACGTCGAATCATGGCCGAAAGAAAATAATTCCTGGAACTTTGCATGTTTTATGGGACTTTCCTTATGAGGTAGGCTCTCCAATTTTTTGTGAGGTGTAAATTCAAGTATTGTGTTTGAAATTTTGTGAGTAGAAACCATGAAAGAAGGATTTAAATATTTTTTTGAATTTTTGTTGTAGAGGTGGGTGATTTGGCTTTTGACCAGCTGATTTTGCACGTGCTTGACTTTGATGTTGTTTTTGCGGTGTCGGCAGGGCAACAATAAGCATTTCCAACAGCGTTATTCAGCATGCGTTATTGGCATCAATTGTAACAAGTGATAAATTGCACTAACAAGTGATAAATTACAACTTTCTCTAACGATTCATTCAAAATATGTGATGATATCCTTCCTTAGAGATCAAGCGCAGGGGGGGGGGGGGGGGGGGGGGGGGTCCCAATTAGTAATTTTTGCCATTAATGTGCAAAAATAATTTTCAAAAAATGACCAAATAAGCCGGTATGGGGTTATTTGAGTGTTTTAGTTGAATACACAAAAATCCTGACCATGCTAAGAAATCCCGTCCGGTCTGAATTCGTTGGCTTCAATAGGACCATATTACATACTGATTAATAGTAGCCGTCGCTTATCTCTTAATTGCGGTCACTGATTTATAACGGTTTTTCTATACCGGAGATTTTGCTAGGAATTTCTTGGCATGCAGTGAGTAGAGAGTGAAAAGTACTCAGATTATTGAAGCCTTTTCAGAAAAAGAGTTCAGAGAAAGAGCGAACCTTTAGGTTCTTTGTCCCTTGCTAAAGTGATCTGAATATACCACTAACTGGGCTTTTACAGTACCTATGACCAGTGAAAGTGACCATGTGAATTTATCAGACAGATTTTGATTTGCTAACAAAAATAACTTTAGCCAATAGAAATTACAAAAACAAACATACTTTAGGAAACATGACTAAAATAAGTGATTTCAAAACAACATACATGTGTATTAGCATGTGTTTACCAAATAGGGTTTACTAAGACTTATAATTATAGAGAAATGCAGTAGACTTAAATGAAAGTAAAAGTAATTCAATATCCAAGGGCTATGAATTATATTGAGTGAAAAAGAATGCAATAAAAATCAAAACTGTCACACATACCTAAATTCGACAGTTATATAATTCTAACATCTAACTTCAGAGACCTAATACAATGTGCTAAATTGTATCAAAAAGATTTAGGAGTGGATCAACTGTGGGACGGATCATCTACGGACGGGTCAACTGTAGGACGGATCTACCTGACACCGGATGGTCACATGGATGTCATTCTGTCCGAATTTACTCTTTCTATGCAATCCTGTCAATGTAGTTCATGCTAGAAGGTTTTGTGAATTTTTACATGAATGTTTTGAATTGCGCACCAAAGGTAGAGTGCTATAACTACATTTAATTTATGTAATATGCAATACTAAATTGCATACATAGTCTAATATCACCAGTCTTCGAAATTAGCCGGTAGTCCGATGCCCGAGGCGTGTAAAATAACAGTTGGGCGTGTAAAACGCTGAACTTCAAGCGCCCGTCGGGCCTGTGGAAAATAAATACCCCTCTTTTCAAAATCATATTATTTTATTCGAAATCGTTATTGTAAAAATACGTGTCTCACTCTGTGAAATCAAGTCATTATGTTACGTAATAAAAACATGAACTGATCCCGAAGAAACAGTCCCGACCTAAATTACGCACTTCCGATTACAGGGAACCAGATGTAATGTCAAAGTCGTTTACGCGTTTGTTCCTATGCCGTTTCCAAACGGAAAAACAAGATGAAAATATTAACAGATTGTCAATGACAAACCGATAGTATGAAAACTTCCCTGTAACATGAACTTCTTGAAATATGTCGAGGGTGCCAAACCGGGGAAAAGACAAAAAGACCCCAACGTCAGAAGAGAAGAAAAACTCTAAACAGAACTATGAACTGAAAAGGGAAAGAAAATTTCAAAAGCAATGGTTGATAAATCGTTCCTGGTTGAGGTTTGACGATTCGCAAAACCAAATGTTTTGCACCTCATGCGAGACAAACAACGTCGATTCAGCTTTTTAAGTTTTTTAATATGACTTCCAAATTCGGGCCTGTAGAATTGATGGTGGGCCTGTAAATTTTCCAACTTGCAGGCCCACTGGGCCTGTAAGTTAAAAAGTTAAGTGTGAAGACTGTATCACAGGTACATATCAAATATATACTTTTATTATATAGCTAATAAATAGTCTAATATAAAATCTGCGTAAAATCTAGAGAATGTTAGCGTTCAATATCCTGAGAATTTATTGAACGCTAACTTTGCATTGCGTAAATTGTATGCGCCCGAAACATTCCGAGTATGAGCGTTCAATATTGACGTTACCGTAACGACGTAAACAAGACAAAATGGCAGACGACGGTCCTCCGAATCTGACAGAGCCGGTATTTGATATTTACTTAAGCAAAATGTTTTACTGTACATAAATTATGATGTCCCCATTTACAAAATCAGTTTCCTTCATGCATCAATGACGGGTTAAATATTGAACAGTTAAGAAATGCATGCTGTTATTGCACACTGCCAATATTGATGAATTCTCGTCTATTTTGGAGTAGTTTGAGTGAAAAGGGATATAATTTAACAACTAAATACTTTAGCTATATAATAAAAGGGTTATTGAACTTATATAGGTGAATATTGGCACTCGTTGGCTGTCAAAATGCACTCGCAAGCTCGTGCATTTTCACAGCCAACTCGTGCCAATATTCACCGATATAAGTTCAATAACCCTATAGTATTTACATATATGTAAATGAACTGTTAGTAATTAGTTTATTGCCATTATATATCTCATATTGTGTAACATGATTGTATGCCAACACGCTGGGTGAATCAATAAATAATTGAACTTTCTCTAGTCACGAGGCCGTGAATAGTTTTGCTTAATGTTTTATCAAGCTTTCATTCTGATCAGGAATTTTTTTCTTCAAGAACGTAAAATACTGACCATGAAATATTTGTTCAGCCCAGTAAATTTCATCACAATTCACCAGTGTACTTGTGTACCTGACCAGTGACCCCCCCCCCCCCCCCCCCCCCCCCCCGCCCCCGTATTTCGAAAACTGAAGTCATAGTAGATAAGTTAACAAATAACAACGGTGTATTCTGAGAATGACTTCCCAATCTCTCTGTAATTTCTGCTTCCCTTGTTAACAATAAGCTTAAAATGCTGACCCCTCATAACATCATTCCTTACAATATATTCTGTTCCGTTTTCTATTCCGCGTTTTAGCAACACCCACACTCGTCTGTCCTGAATATTTCTTTCCTGCAACTCAAAACCAAATAACCAGAGAATTTTAAAGAAATGGTACCTACGTGTAATAGTACTGTACCCGACAGTCATTTTCGCTAAATACCTGCAAATACACGCTTTCTGTCTGATCATGCTGATTCGGCATCCATTTTCGTTTTCGCTGCAAGTGTCTTCTGCTTTATCAAGAAAAACAACTCTTGTTTTAGCAATCGCACACTCTCGGGTCTTTCCGGTAAGCGGAAAACTTCCCGAAACTGCCCGAGAAGTTGCTATTGCTTTCAAGATCAGCGGCGGATAAAGAACATTGTGTACAAGAGAAAGGGAGAGAAAATAGAAAACTCCAAAATGACCAAAAAATAAAAATAAAAAATTGTCTAAAATGTTCAACCAAGCTTGGGGTGACCTCGTAGCGACCTCGTACCTTCTACATCCTGCTGACGTAAATTCTCTATAGCAGCTAAAAAGAATGATAAAAATTTCAAAGTGTCATCGACTCACTAGTGTGTAATTTTAATTGTGAAATTCCCTCCAAATTTTACTCACCCTCCCCATTGTGTATCAAAACAATTTCAGTTACAAGATCACCCCCCCCCCCTCCTGTACAGAGGCGGATCCGAAACATTTACCAAGGGAGGGACGTGACACTATTTTGCACTTTTTCCGGCAATGAAATTTCCTTTTGAAAACAATATCTGCTTTTAAAAATCAATCAAAAAGAGGGGGGGGGGGTTAACCCCTGGTCCGTTCTTTCCCGCCCCTCTAGATCCGCCACTGATGAGCAGCAATACGCGATCAAGAGAGTGATCTATTCAGGTTTTGTAAGTGACATAATGACCTTTACGCAACAACGCAAACACAGAATTTTCATTGTTTTTCATCTTTTATAGGCTAGATCCTTCTTGTTTCTAGAATTTTAATGTCAGACTTCATAAGGTCATGTCAATGAAAGCAATATCAAATATATTTTTTAAATCAAAACCTAAATCCCGATCGAGAAAGTTTCTTAAATCGGTATTTCCTTACTTAAAATGAGTCGGTGTGTTTGTATTTGCATCGAGGTAATTTAATGAAATAATAATTCTAATCAATGATAATAAAATTAATTAAGTATATGCAACTACGAGGGAAATGAGATTTTTTTTCTTCTTCATAATTTGCTTAGATGTAATTCATTTCTAGTTTCCATGCATTTGTTTTCACTTTCCCTTCTTCATAAGTTTGAATGCTTAGAAAATCAATACAATATGTTATTATTAAATTCAAACATCAATTTTATCATGTTGCGTTATTTACACATTACCGAGAAATGTTATTAAAAACTGCGTCCTATTAAAACTTTTCGCTATTTTTAATGAGTAAACCAGGGAAAAAATAATGCGATATTTAGGCGATATTAAAAAATCATTGATCTGCATTTCTCTCCGGAAACACCCCCCCACCCCACCCCCCAAATGGCGTAAAGTATGCGAGCGGACCAAAGAATCACAGCTAAAGAGAAATAACCCTGAATCAAAACTTTCCAATTCATTTTACCAGAGACCAGAGTTGTCTTTCTTTTATTTCCATTTAATGAAAAACATGCATTGACATCCCTACTCTGCATTGCTATTTTTGTTCTTTTAATTAATAAACAGATTTGATAAAATGATCAGTTATGGAGTCAAGCCTTCAGAAGCCCCTGCCTGGCACGAGTAGAACCGCCACCTGTGATTACACCCATGTATGTATTGTCTACATTTTAACGTGATTTAGGACGAACAGTCTGATTTTGGATTGAGAAAATCAGCCAATTAAATAGTACACATGAAATAGTCCACCAGTGGTGGGGTCAAAGGGCAAACAATATATTTTAAATGGAATTTGGTGTTTAAGGAGGTCTACTACACCGTCATAACGGCTGACTTCCCTTTAAAACATGAATGGAAATATGAATACATGTACTTATGTAACGGACATATACATGTAGAGGGAACTTATACTGCCTCGCTAACTTTTCTAGTGATGTGGTAGAATCTCTCTATTGATCACTCAAGTTAAAGGACACATATCTTGTTTTCAAAGTATACAGAATTATATGCATTTTGTCTTCCTTATGCTTATAGAACTTGACAGGGTGTGAGGGTGGCCGCTACACGTTAGACTTTTACCGGCAAAACTTGCATATTCCTTTTAAACTTGATTGCCTAGTTGGGTAGCTCCGTCGGTTAACGGATCAACTGCTTATGTGTTGTCCAGCAGGGTTTTAATTTTCTAAAAATTACTGAAAATTGCATGTTTTGACTAAATAAAGTAAATTTCAAAGTTTTCAGCTGTACATGTTTAACGTTTCATTCATATAGAATTGCCTAGGTAGCGTGTTACTCCTCCTTAACTTTCTCTGGTGTGTTATTCCTTCTTAAACTTCCCTGCTGTGTCATTCTTTCCTAAATTTTTCTGGTGTGTTATTCCTCCTTAAATTTCACTGGTGTGTTGTTCCTCCTTAAATATCTCTGGTGTGTGATTCCTCGACAAATTTGATGAGATGTGATATAAACACATAACGTTAGTTTTATGTTCTAAAATTCATATTTCTGATGTCCCAGGTTTAAATTCTTTCAAAACCATAAGTTCAACAAATGAGCTTTTCTGATCACCTATTGTCCTGTGTCTGTCTGTCTGTCTGTCTGTGATTTTGACTCATCGGACCAAATTCAACCAACGCAGGCTTGTTTTAGGAGTTTCAGTTTAAGCTATGAACTAACACTTAGTACTTTACAAGTTGAAGTGAATACAAGTAGACAGACATATTTATTTTCTACGTAGCCCAGGAGTGATAGGTTCGGACCCTCCATTTCCCTAAATATACACGACTTGCATAGCTTCTACCAATGGAATTAAGATGTTTGATTTGAAAAAAAAATCGGGAAGAATTTGTAGTGTATTGAAAATCGCGCGGAAAATAAAACTATCAAAATCTCTTTCATAGCAACAGCAGGAACAGAGAGACTCAGGCAAGTTGAAATATGTGAATGGTGAGCTAAATAATTATTGTGTTAATTCAAAAGATGTCATTACTATAGAAAAGAATCATGATCACTGCTGTAATGATACACTGCAACCCATTCACAGAGCTAGAATCAATCACGTTGATCTCGATCTTTTGATGTGAAATCTTTACATAGTACAGTAATGGATTTTTCTTTCATTATATAAGTGGTAAGGTTGATTTTCATCGTCATGTGTGAGTAACTCACCCTAACAATCTATAGATCCGCCACTGCTGCAGTTGTTTTATGACATTATCGTTTGTTACGATATTACAGACAATGCGGCGCACTACCTTGTGTAGGGGACTACAAGATTAGGATGAACATGGGGTATTCTACTTAAGTTCGTAATCTGTAATACAGATGCATCTGTAACACCTCTGGTCGTTAAATTAAATCCACGCTAATAATGAATACACGCTTCCAATGAATTCACGCTTACAATGAATACACGCTAACAATGAATTCACGCTTATAATGAATTCACACTTACAATGGATACACGCTTACTATGAATACACGCTTATATAATGAATCACAGTTTACAATGAATTCACGCTTACAAGAATAGACGCTTACAATGAATTCACGCTTACAATGAATACACGCTTATAATGAATACACGCTTACTATGAATACACGCTTATATAATGAATTCAAGTTCATAATGAACTCACGCTTACAATGAATTCACGCTTACAATGAATACACGCTTATAATGAATTTAAGTTTACAATGATTTCACGCTTACAATGAATACACGTTTATATAATGAATTCAAGTTTACAATGAATTCACACTTTCAATGAATACACGCTTATAATGAACTGACGATTACAATGAATTCACGCCTATAATGAATTTACGCTTATAATGAATTCACACTTACAATGGATTCACGCTTATAATTAAATCACGCTTGTTATGAATTCACGATTATAATAAGTTCACGCTTATCATTAACTTACAATTGTAATGAGTTCAATTGCAAGCTTATAATGAATCCATATTTGTAATTAATTCACGCTTAAAATGGGGAGACGTTCGTAATGAATTCATCGGTTGCGGCAATCTGATTAAAACCAGATCCTAGGATCCGCTCACGTAGATCTCCATTGTGAGCGGATCATAGGATCTGATTTTAATCAGATTGCGGTTGCGGCAGCTTAATGGTAAAGTGTTCACCTTGAAACAGTTAGTTCGTGAGTTAGAACCCCGCTCGTGCCATGGCCGCATCAAATATAAGACATTAAAATAGGTAGCGATTGCTTCTTTGCTAAACGCTGGGTATCTAGAGGCGAGAATCATGGGTCTTTCAGATACGACCTTAAAACGGTGGTCCCGTGTCGTGACAGCCGTTGACACGCTAAAGAACTCTCACTGCTACAGCCCTATGCGCTAAGTATAGGTCTACATTTGTGGTACTTCACCTACAGCTAGTAACATCTGAGTATAAGTGAAACATTCTCCACGGGACGTAAACACAAACAAACAACGCTTATGTTTAATTCACAATTGTAATGAATTCATCTTTATAGTGAATTTACGCTGATAATGAATCCGCGCTAATATTGAATTCATGCTTATAATGAATTCACGTTTATAATGAATTCACGCTTATGATGAATTTACACTTCTAATGAACTCACGCTTATAATGACTTCACGCTTATAATGAATCCACGTTTATAATGAATTCACACTTCTAATGAATTCACGCTTATAATGGATTCAAGTTTATAATGAATTCACGTTTATAATGATTTCACTCTTATAATGAATTCACGCTTATTATGAATTCACGCTTAAAATGAATTCACACTCATGATGAATTCACGCTTATAATGAATGCATGCTTATGACGAATTCACGCTTATAATGAATTCACGATTCTAATGATTTCACGATTATAATGAATTCACACTTATAATGAATTCATGCTTTTAAGGAATTCATGCTAATAATGAATTCATGCTTATAATGAATTCACGATTCTAAGGAATTCATCCTCATAATGAATTCATGCTTATGATGAATTCACGATTCTAATGAATTCATGCTTATGATGAATTCATGATTCTAATGAATTCATGCTTATAATGAATTCACGCTTATAATGAATTCATGCTTATAATGAATTCACGATTCTAATAAATTCACGTCTATAATGAATTCACGTTTATAATGAATCTATGCTTTCAGCAAAGTGATTTTTCTTCGCAGTATTTTTAAAACATCATGAACCTACTGTATATAAGGAGTGAGGTATATAACGAATCAGTATGGAGGCTGACTTGCGCCACTTTACAATTTGTCGTCTTGTCATTATTTCAAGGCGAGAAGACGATAAAACGATAATTAGCTTCTTTTCGCCTCGAAATAACGAAAAATTGAAGAGGCGAAAAAATACAGATTTTTCCATCATTTTGCTATCTGATTTTCTAGGAATTCAATATGAGATTTTCTATGTTTTCGATAATTATTAAATGCATTCTGATGTACTTGTATTCTGCTGAAGAAATCTTTATTTTTTGTAAATGTTATAACAGGCATGTTTAATTGGAGGTTGGGATGGACAGGGCCCTGCTCTCTCACTTTTGTTTTTACAATTGTTAGTAGTGATACTTTTCACTAGTACTCAGGTGACCGATAAGGCCAATGGGCCTCTTGTTGTTAGCTGTTCTTGAAAGTTTAGTTTGTGTGTGTTTGTGTTTAATTTGATAGCTGTTGTTTAGAGGTTTCGTTTCTGTGTTTTGTATTAAGTTTTTTGGCTAGCTGCTATTAAAGGATTTGTTTGTTTATTTTGTGTTGTAGGGTTGTGAAAATTGATCACTGTTGATTAATTTCATCTGTTTCATTGATCTGTAAGATTTAAGAATTTTTAGTGATTAGTTAATACAGGTGTACACATGCATCCGATCTCATATATATAACATTGTTCAACGAACCAGGATTAACATGTTCCCTACTCCTGATCTGCATAGTGTAAGTAAGTAAGTAAGTAAGTGATTATCTTATGGAGATTATCTTATGGTGATTATTTTATGGGGATTATCTTATGGTTCCTTTGTGTTTTGCCTTTTTGCAGATCCCTCCTTGTTTTAGAGATACGTTTATAGATTTGTATTTACTAGCTCGACTTGGAAGTTTTGTTTGTTGGTTTTGTTTGTTGGTTTTGTTCGTTAAGATTGTGTTTGGTTTGTGATAATTGATAGGAAACCATGAAATGAAATATTACGTGACACGTCTATGTCATAGACATGTTGACTTTCTTCAGCTTTCAATTTATTCAATGACCGTGAAACAAAGGTTGCTGTTTTCCCTTTGAATGCTAAACCTCAATTTCCTCTATTCTTCGGTATACAGCATTCTACGAACTTTTTCCAGCGCGAGTTCAAAGTTATTTCAAGCAACAATTTGTTAAAAATTATGTATGAGAGGAAGTGATATTCAATTATGCTTGAATACTACTACAATCATCTGTTGCTATTTTAAAAATCTTACTTCCGTTTTAAAAAGCGTGTTCGCATTAATAAACGCAACATTAGAACATTTCATAAAATGCAAAAAAACATAAGCATGTCAGTTATTGCTTGCTTGATACCCACAATGACTGGCACTTTAATCGACCAGTATGTAATTTGATAAAAGCGAGGCCATCTACGGCTGAAATTATAACGGAATCTCACTATAATAGTGTACCAGTATTATAGCGGATGTTTCCCCTAACCTCACTGCTTCTAAATATCACTTAACGTTTTCCCAATGCCTCGGATTCCACCCTTTATAAACATCTATCATGACAAGGTTCACAAACTTGACACATGCCTATATCATGTTTTATACACCGTACATATAACCCGAATTTTCCCAAGTCACCAACGTTTACTTTATCTAATATGGTATCATAAAAAGTTGAATGAATGAAACCTTCCTTGGAAAAAAGGAAATAAGTTAAGTGGTTTATAGAAGCAGCGTCACAATGCGGAGGATTTATCTTATATATCTATATACAGATTCATTATATAGCATAACTCTGTTAAACGCCCGTTGTATATAAAACTTCCGTTTCTAACTACTTTTGAGATCATCCCCGCTTCAACATTCCCTAGATTGATTCCCGGTTTATCAATAAGATATATGAACAAAGTAAATACTAAGGTGACGTTTTAATCTTTTCAACAACATTTATCAAATTTCAAATATAAACAATATTTACGGATTAATTTGTTAATTGGTTTCTAAAACAAAACCTCGGAATCAACTCTATAGGAATATGAAACGCTATTGATAAAAGTACTAGAAAATATTGTGTACACAAATTGTGATATAGCACCATAGTGCCAAATGAAATAATGCAAGTCAAATATCATATTTCACATTTCTGCTTCATACTTAGAGATTTTCTTGAAAAATAGATGTTGACGGCAAACTAAAAGCTCAACTCAAATTTATGATAAACGGGATGATTTCAGATTCTCCATCGTCAACTTTCCAAATTCATTTGGGGATATTCCCTTCTCACTTGCATATGGTGTTTATATCTCTCAACTGATTCGATATGCACGAGCTTGTTCTGCGTATGATCACCTTTTAAATCGGGACAGGCTATTGACAAACATGGTTTGCATGGAGCAGTGAATGATTTGTATGGAACGGTGAATGGTTGGTTTGGAGCAGTGAATGGTTTATTTACTGACAAACAAGTTGTATGTGCAGGGGTTTCAACAGTCTCAATTAAAGTTAATTTCGCATATTATATGGTTTTTATAACAACCTAGTTTGCCATAACAAGCTGTCATTCGATTATCGGATCAAGATATGGGGCTCACGGCGGGTATGACCGGTTAACAGGAGATGCGTTCTCCTCCCAGGCACCTGATCCCACCTCTGGAGTGTCCTGGGATCCGTGTTTGCCCAACTATTTGTCTTGAATTGCGTTTAATTGCGTTTAGGATAGTCGAGATTGATCATTGTTCATTATCTTCACCTTCCACGATAAACAAATACTCCGAAATTACAATTAAAAATCAAAAGTAAAAAACAGAGGTATAAACAATTCTCGTCAGCAAAGAACCAGTCAAAATCCGGCGGAGAATCACGGGTCGCTCGGATATGACCTGGGAAACGGAAGTCCTTTGTCGCGGCAGGCGTTGGCATGTTAACTAAAGAACCCATACTGCCACATTCTTAAACGCTAAGCATAGGTCTAGATTTGTGTTACTTCATCTACAACCAGTGTTGTCTCAATATGAGTGAATATTAATTAATATTAATTAATATTATTGACGAGACGTAAAACTAACAAACAACCAATAGTGTGTATTGTTAAATAAATGCTGAACCAGGCACTATTTTTACTTTCAGTACTTTGATTTTACTATACAAACGGGCTCTGTGGAACCGCGTGGTTCTTGTCACCGAAATTCGCAAGTTCTTTTTTTTTTTACTTCCGTGTCCCTGCCTCTGAGATGTTTTTCACTACTGTAAATGTTTGTTGTGCGTGGTTTGTGTTTTAGTGGGATCGAGACAATGGAGATTTTACTGAAGATACTTTGTGTTGGACTTGCTGTCATTCCAGTGTCCTGTTTCGGTAATCCATACCTATCTATCTATATATTTCTATTTATTTCTCTATATGGCCATGTAACGTCCGGGGCTCGAACTCACGATCTCCCGGTTACGAAGCTGACGCTCTACCACGGAGCTACCGCGGTTAATAAACACTGCTGTGTAAATGTTAGTTTTTTTTTTCTGATTTAGATAACAGCAATGACGTGTATTAAATATTTGTATATCAAAATTATGTAGTAAAACATAGATGCACGGAATATATATCTAGATGTTTTTGATTTACTTTTGGGATGCAAGAGTAAAGGAAAGATAAAGAAATTTGACTTGATCAGCGAACTAAACTTTGATTATCTAATTTCTCGGCGAATTTAGCAGAAATTATTTTATTTCGCCATTTCCTGTACTGGTCAATATTTATTCAACATCATTTCAAATTAAATTTCAGTTAACCTTGCACAAATGACGGAATATGGAGGTCAGGCCTCCCAAAGTTCAACATATCCCGATCAGCCCTGGACTGCAGACAAAGCAGTGGACGGATACCTTCAGCATGATAACAATGAATCTACCTGTAGTTTTACTCAGATGTATACATCACCAACAGCATGGTGGAAATTTTCTTGGAGGAAAACAGCAAACGTTGCATACTTGGAGATTTATTTTAGGAATAGATGTAAGATTTTTAGAGGAAAACAAGAACAAAACATAATGTCTTCTTCTTATTTCTATTTCTTCGCCATTCATGAAACCATTTTATTTCCGGTATTGGTTTATCATCAAATATGAACTATGAATAAGCAATTACAAGAATAATTTTTAACAAATTAATCTGATTGTTGAATGAAAGCTGAAAAGTGACAAGTAAACGGTAACGCATTGAATTTCTAATGAAAAGTCAACAGAAATTACGACGGAACTACCTTTTAGTATATAAGGATAGTTTGTTCGATCATTCATTCGTGTTTTGTTTCGATATATTATCTAAAAGTTTTCATCTAGATGTGTAGTACATTTGAGGAATCTACCATGCATCCTGTCTCGATACTGGAGTCGGAAATAAAAGCGTACTATGAATAGCCTCCTGTTTTAATACTGCACAACACAAGATTTTGATTCTATAAAAACAATTTCCCAGTGTTTCTCTTTCGCTTAAATACTTCCAAGTAAACAACAGTTCCCATGTAGAAATCTCAAGATTACATACGCTTTATATACATTTCATTTTTTAAGAAAGTCCTTATTGTGCATTTATAAAGCGTATCATGTTATCACATTACATAAGAAATAATTTAAAGGTATTACATAAAAAATCATATAGAGCGTTTTCCATAAAGATACAACGCATGTATACAATGTTACAATTAGTTTACACGCTTAGAAGTATATATTTCTCTGTTAATGTGCAAAACGTATGCCTTCAAAGTAAAACTTTTTTATGTACATATATCAGAAGGTACGTCTTTCTTTGATTATTATCTGGTTTTTATCTATTTATCGTGTCTGACAATCAGCTTTTATTGCAGCTGCTGGTATACATGTTATTCCAACGTCATATTCTCCCAATAAAGTATTTACTCAGGGATCATCACCTTGTCCTACCCGCGTTCTGAATGTCACAGTCAATAAAGCTACCAGAGGGATAGCGCTGTTCAACACGAAGAAACCGCCTGTAGTAACAAACTGTGAAGGATATCGATATCGTCACCCTTATGCTACCATTGAAACATGTGAAGTCAAAATAATGGGTGAGCTTAACATTGAACACTTACCCACTTTTACATATTAATTTTGACCACGAATTACTCCGTTTACCTGATCAAGATATGGGTCTAACGGCGGGTGTGACCGGCTATCAGGCGATGGATACTCCTCCGAGCCACCTGATCCCACCTCTGGTGTGTTCATGAGGTCGGTGTTTGTCCAACTCTTACTTGTGGATTCTTTATAGGAGTTATAAGGACGATCACTGTTATCTTCAATTTTTCATAAAGGGTTTCTAGAAAATACCATCAGTAGAAAAAAATATATTCTTAGAGACCAAGATGTATTATATGCCTGCAAAAATACATTAAAAATACAAAAGACCGGTGTATAAGTTGTTTTTAATAATTTGAATAATCGAGATTTTGATGATCAGTGTGTTGTTAATTTTCAACGAAAAAGGAACGCAAGTGTAGCTTTTTGGGAAAAAAAATAACTTTTGTCTATATGAATAATTGTTTAAGGAAATAAAAAAGAGACATATTATACAATGAGATAGATTGATGAAAGGTGAAGATAACGAACAGAGATCAATCTCATAACTCCAATAAGCAATGCAAAATAGATAGTTGGGCAAACACGGACCCTTGAACACACCAGAGGTGGGATCAGGTGTCTTGGGGGAGTAATAATCCCCTGTTGACCGGTCACATCCGCCGTGAACCCTATATTCTGAGATGTACGAAGAAAACTGAAGAATTCCACAACATAAATTCAACAAAATATATCATTGAAATAATGAAATAGAATGTCAAAAACAGTATTAATACATAGGAACGTTTCTAGTTGCTGCCGGAACACCGGTTTATTTTGAGTTTACACAATGTCCTGAGAGCACTTGATGTTTCCGGTGCCGATAATACATATAACAGTATTTCTAGTATGCGTTGTGAAACACAAACGTGATACGATTTGCTGCCGAAAGTTGTCACACAAATACAAACAAGGATGGTGGAACAGGTCGATATCATCTTGATAAGTTTGCGAAGAGCAACATTTAAACCAATCAAAACATTATAGAATGTTCACATCACGTGCTTTCCACCATTCGATATCAAAGGAAATACATCGTCCAGATACATATAGAGATTTCAACTTTTATATACCGTCTTACACAGGAAACGGTAAATACAAAGCAAAATATCAAAATACGTCAAAGAGTAAATGTCACTTATTTCGCTTACATCATTGTTTAATCTAGAAGAAGTCTCTTTGTAGACACGTCGTGCTTTGTATGATGTATACAAAACACACTATTGTGCTTACTATTGCTAGTATACTTACGTAATCAAACAATGCTTTAACATCTGCTGCTGGTTAACAGGTTGCCCGTATGCACATTTCGGGGAAAACTGCACACCATGTGGACTGTGTCAGGACGGATTGTGTGACGTATTTAACGGATCCTGTATCCAGGGATGCAGTACCCACGTGATGAATCCTCCACTCTGTATCCGTACGCCTGGGTTTCACTAATTCTTTATATTCTCATAATACATGTATTTATTTGTGTTCTCGATCTTTTGTGTTTTTCTCTGATGCTATGAAAGAGAAATATTGATCGCATATTGAAACATTATCTTATTCAGGAACTAAATTACAATTTAATCTCAAAAAGATTACTTTAAAGACAGGCTTTTGGGGCTGGGGAAGTTGAACTTCCTAAGTCATCGGTTACATCATGCATGTATATATTGTCAGGGGATCATGTACACATTACATTTCATCTTTAACTTTTTTTGATACCTGACATAATGCTAAAACATATATCCTATATTCAAAACACAATTCTAATGCATGGATTAAAAACAGAGATGATTTGTTCAACATAGTGTGTATCTATAAACAATATAAACTGGCAAAAAACACGTTATAAATATTGATCAAAAAGGAAAGTGCAACACTCATCGATTTAGAAACATGTCAAAATAGTTCCCTGTAGTGATATGTTCATATCCGACACGCTGCATGGCTTTCATTTTTGATGATGTTTATCTTAGAAACATTCTTGGAATTTCAATCGCTAACTATGGTCAGAAACAAAAGTATAAATAATATATAAGTAATGAATGTTATTAAAATGCAATTTTATCAAAGTTTGTCAGTAAAATACAATCTATATATTTAGGTAATGGTCACATGCTAATTTAAAATAATGTTTCGAAATCAAGGCTAGTTTTAATGTACTAGTATAGGAAGGGAGTATTTTATAAAATAATTTCAGTTCTGAGATCTTTCAGTACTTTGATTATTCCAAATTAGTGGTTTTATACAGATTATACATGATATACAGGTAAGGGTACTCCTTAACATGAATTCTATTTATATATTTAATCCGCTCGTAAAACTACTTTTAACAGATTGTAAAAATGGTTTTTATGGGAGAAACTGTAGAGAGACCTGTGGGAAATGTCGTACCAGAACACGTTGTGATGACGTCACGGGCACCTGTCCAGCAGGATGTCAGGATCACTGGTCCGGGCCTAAGTGTGACGGTGCGTGCTAATTATATACAGCTATTACAATGTCGTTACATTGATTGCTGAAACTAAGAAAAAACATACACACTTTTGTAACTTCATTTTATTTGAAATCCGAATGTCAAATATTCAGATTGAGGTGAGATCGTTTGTTCTCATCTTAGACTGTATCTCTCTAAAATTGTTCCATTTCTCCTGAGATTTTTTCCATTCATGTTAAAAATTATCCCATGCAAATCATTCCACGTTTAATCGTCAATCGCGTTGTGTACCACCGATAATATATCGCACCGTTGTTGTAATAGATTCCACCAGTGTTGTGATAGGTTCCACCAGTGTTATAATAGGTTCCATTAGTGTTGTAATAGGTAGCATCTGTGTTGTAATAAATTCCACCAGTGTTGTAATAGATTCCGTCAGTGTTGTAATAGGTTCCACCAGTGTTGTAATAGATTTCGTCAGTGTTGTAATATGTTCCATCAGTGTTGTAATAGGTTATATCAGTGTTGTAATAGGTTCCAACAGTGTTGTAATAGATTCCGTCAGTGTTGTAATAGGTTCCACCAGTGTTGTAATAGGTTCCATCAGTGTTGTAATAGGTTCCACCAGTGTTGTAATAAATTCGACCAATGTTGAAATAGGCTCCATCAGTGTTGAAATATATTCCCTCAGTGTTGTTGTAGGTTCCGTCAGTATTGTAATAGGTTCCATCAGTGTGTAATAGGTTCCACCGGTGTTGTAATATGTTCTATCAGTGTTGTAATAGGTTCCACTACTGTTGTAATAGGTTCCATCAGTGTTGTAATAGGTTCCACCGGTGTTGACATATATTCCCTCAGTGTTGTTGTAGGTTCCGTCAGTATTGTAATAGGTTCCATCAGTGTGTAATAGGTTCCACCGGTGTTGTAATATGTTCTATCAGTGTTGTAATAGGTTTCATCAGTGTTGTAATAGGTTCCATCAGTGTTGTAATAGATTCCATCAGTGTTGTAGTGCATATTGAAGTTTTAAACGGTTTTAATTCATGATGCATACTGTGTAAAAGGAAAATTTTGCATTTGAAATCTGTCTGCCTTCATTGTTTAGCTTATTTGAGCAGCTGGGATATTAACTTCCTTACAAGTAATTTAACGTCGATGTGCAGAGAAAAAATATCTAAACGGATGTTTATAAATAATCCACATAACAAGCAGTTCATTAACACATATATCTTACTTCAGATTGGACCTAAATTTCAACCAAAAAAGCTGTAAATGTGATATGAATTTCTCATCAATGGCTGTCCTGAGTTTCTTTCTGAGAGGGTCATAAAACGTAATTGGCATCCTATGGATCATTTGCTATTGGCAGAGGAAATATTTACGGATTTTAAATCAGACGCTGAAACACGAATAATGAATTAATCCTTCCAAAGCTATGATTTAAAAAATCTAATAACTACTAGGGTACATAAATGATCAAAGAAAACCTCAAATAACCCCACACATTTTGATCGACAGTGTGTCAGGACGGCTTTCACGGGTCTGACTGTACATTATCGTGTGGACATTGCAGACACGGAACACACTGTAACAAGACAACCGGTATTTGTACAGAGGGTTGTCAGAGGAAGTGGAATGGAACCAAATGTGACGGTGGGTATCTATAAAATTGATATAAGTCTACGTCAGTTACTTTTCTTTTACTTTTTGCATGTTAAACCATAATTCTCAATAAAATTACATGTTTTGAAAACCTTTATAATTTTTTTTAGGAGGAATCGAAAGTTGTAGAAAACAAAATTAAACGACGCTCCAGTTAAATGGAAAATGTTTTCAAGATTAGTTCAGACGTGTACAAATTTAAGTACTTGATATCAAGCCAGCATATTGCAATGAAATGTAGATAATTATTAATGATCTTACGAACGTATTAAAACAATGGCCTAGTTCGATCATCAACTATGGTAAATAAAGTGAAACCAACGAACAATTCCACTATTTTTGGTCGAAACTGGGAGGGGTGTAACGGCGCTTGTCTGGTCTACCAAACAGCAACCGGTGCTTACATAATGGTTAAACTTTGGTAACCAGACATGTGCACCGATGTTCCGGAAACAAGCTAGGCGTACGTAATAGAGTTTCGGAAATAAACTAAACAACTAATATCAATGATGATCAAACTAGTACAATAATGTATGTTTTCAGCATACAATTGCTGTTCTAGCAAGGGAAGGTGCATCGTTTGTCTTAACATATACAACTTTCCGATAACCACGTTTTGTAGCATTTCAAAATAGAGGGGGGGGGGTAAGCCTAATAATTGATCAATTTTCGATAGTTTTGTTGACAACTGCATTTGTAAAAAAAACATTATATACCTAGGTATGCAGAGCAGGAAGGTCTCTACAAAACTTGTAAATTTCACGATCCTCGTGTAGGGTTCTGATTGCAACTTGGTGCATAGTGTTTTTGTAGAAACATTTGAATAACATCTCTGTAATAAAACTGTTACTAAAGTGAAAGTGAGTTGATACTTAGAAGGGGCGGGTAGTCCTTTACCAAATTACTTGATGTTATAATTTCGGGAGAACGGTTTTTGATTTCAGGGTGGCGCAAAAATGGTCAGTGGTTAATTGTGTTTACAATTGATCATTTAAAACTTCTTGAAAGATTTTTTTAATTTCAATTTTTGGTTTGACTAGTTATACATTATTAGTTTTATGGATTTTGAGCATGGTATATGGTATATGGACTGACATTGGTTATCAAAGTTTATATTCTCCAGATCCATTAGGATATGTATATTGTATATTGGCGTATTTCACAGATCCTGCCTTCATGAATACAGTACATGTCGTATATGAAACCACGTGAAAAGATAACCACATTACATACCTACATTTCCACGATATTTGTTTCCCTGTTCGTATTCATTATCAGCTACTTTATCAAATTGTAACATTGTTATCAATCACGATTATATCGACAGGTTGTGAAACTGGACAATATGGTGAGGACTGTACACAAAAATGTGGGAAATGCCAGGCTGGAACACAATGTGATATCATTACTGGCATCTGTCCAGAGGGGTGTCAAGATAGCTGGACTGGATCAAAGTGTAACGGTATATTTATTTTCTATACTTAACTGGTTAAAACGTTGTAGATTCAAAGATAGTAAAGTCTGCATTTCGCAAATATGGTCGTTATAACAATCAAAGTTACCAATACAACCTGTCATTGGGTTCTATGTTGTCTGACATGTTTCACTCCAATGGTTAGACTGTTTTACACACTGCTTTTTACTGTTGATTACTCCATTTACCTCATCAAGGTATAAGGTCAACAGGGGATGCTTACTCCATGCGCTAGTTATCTATACCGCAGTAGTTTTATTTAATAACAACATGGCTCGTTATAAATCACAAAGGGTTTACAGCAAGTTTGACCGGTTGACAAGGGATTTTCTCCTCTTGCTCAAGTAGTCCCAACTCTGGAGATAGCATACTTCATATTCTTAGTGTTGTATAATTTATCATATTCATCACTTTTCATAAATTTTCAGGTTTACTTTTCGTTTACTACCAAATGATGTTGTGGACAAATTCCCAATTACCGAAATCTGTTTCTCCGTTGGTTGTTCTTTTAAATATATTGTATTGACGGTTACTATGGAGATGAATGTGATGTATGTGGATACTGTATATCTTCATAGCAAATCAACTTAAAAATTATTTTACTTTGATATTCAGCTGTCAGTAAAACGCATATATTTCTTTAAAAAACTACTTACAATACAATCAGTAAATACAACAGTTTACAATACCCTCAGCAAATAAAACAGTTTACTATACAATTAGTAAGGAAAACAGTTTACAATACCATCAGTAGTTATAATAGTTTGTAATATCATCAGTAAATACAACAGTTTACAACACCATCAGTAAATACAACAGTTTACAATACCATCAGCAAATACAACAGTTTACAATATCATCAGCAAATATAACAGTTTACAATATCACCAAATACAACAGTTTACAATATCAGCAAAAACAACAGTTTACAATACCATCAGTAAATACAACAGTTTACAATATCAGCCAATACAACAGTTTACAATATCAGCAAACACAATGTAATAACAACAGTTTAGTAAATGTTTTCTTTGTAATATCTTTTTAGTTTCATCGATCAACGAAATCGAATCAGGTGGAATTTCTTTTTTCAATATATTACTTAAGGCTATTGGGAAACAAGTAATAAGGCTCTTGATGGAATCTCCCTGTAATACCACCCTTACCTTCATAATGTCTGAATACTGTATTTCCTCGCTAAATATCAGTTAACAATACTTGAGGAATGATGTACACAATGAAATTAGTTAATTCTTCACAAATCAGCACAGTTAGTACATTTCAGTCGATCACACTTGATTATTAAATAGATAGCTAGCAAGAAATGATGGCAATAATCTACGTTTTGTTTAATTACATATTTTTGCTTAATGATAATTTGCCTTTATAATGACAATGGATAACTTGTTTCATGTTTACGAACTTTTCATAAATTAAGATATCTTAAAATATCATGCAATCGCTTCAGAAGTGATCATTTTTTCACTTCAAATGAAATAATTTTCTTTTTAAAGAAAGTGAATAAGGGGATACAATGTAATTTAAATATGTAAAATATAGGAGAGATAAACTATCAATTAATAGTTTGTTTACACTGTAATATTAACAGAGTTGTCATTGTGACGTCATTTAACCATATGTTAAATAACACTTGTACTGTGTGAGCGTTCACACAACCTAGAAAACATTCTCATTTAAGAGTTCTATTGGAGTCCTTTGATAAAACGATGGTAATATTTTACTTTGTTTGTTTGAATTGCCATAAAAAATTCAAGTGTATGGAGTTAGGTATCCAGTACATAATATATTGCTCTTAACACCAACCAATATTTGATTAGTATGTAAATAGATATAGCATCTTGTAGTTGTGCTCAAGCGCGGAGGAGATGTCTCTACTAGCATATATTTATCTCCTCTGTTTTGTATTTGACTCGATAATGATAGAATTTGTGATGTGTATTTCAGTTAGAAAGAGATTATTGTAACACCCCATGACTTTGATGCCGTCGGCATTCACCATTAAGACCAATGATTTACACTACTCATCTACATGTACGTCACCAAATGACTTTTGAAAAAGCGGATAGATCCACCAGGTCTCGATAATCACAAGAACCAATTTCAAATGCGTAACATCCTTTGCTATCTACAAAAAGCAGAACGTATTATACCATATCTCTATGTTTGCTTGCCTGATTAAATATAAGCAGCTCGCTAAAGTAAGGTTCTAACCTCAATGCTTGTCAATAATCATACATTAAACACAACAAAGGTTTAGATGTTAATTCTCTTCCTTTGGAAGTAACCAATATAGCTAATAGAGCTAGTTTTAAATCGACTGTCAAGTTGCATCTTGCAGAAGAAGCTCGTGTAAGGGAAGAAAGCATTTATATTATAATGTTTTTGTGGTGTATAATGATACCTTTTTAAAAATATTTTGTATCAATATATAATCAAACAATGTACATAGTTTTACTTAATTTGGGCTAGGAAAATCATCTAATGCTCAATCTTATTTTTGTCTTTGCTGTCTTAGTCATACATAATCCATAATTAACTTAAAACATTTGAGGACCCCATTGGAAATAAGCAAGATTTATAAATTGCTTTCATGGGTTATCCTAGGCAAATTTTTATTGAAAGTATATAATTTATATTGTCTGTGATAAGACCTGGTACTGCGATAAGCATGTATTTTTGATAATGATGTTGGTGGCTATAGCTGTGATAATATCTGGAGTGCTAATGTGTACATATGATAGCAATGCGCCAAAAATTTAATTGTGATCCCTAACTGACATTATTAATGTATTTTACAATATATATGATTAAGATTTGTAATTTATCTGATGCTTTGCCTGAATAAACATAATAATAATAATAATAATAACGTTATATTTATAGATGGCGAACTCTCTAACACTGTGGTAGCGGTTATTTCCGTTGGGTCCACGCTTTTTACAGTGATGATCCTAACAATCCTGTGCAAAGTTTCATCTACATACATCAGAAGAAATCTATGTTTCAAACAATCTAATGCTAACCAAACAGTGGACAAACCGAAGCAGACCAGCGAAAACATGGATGAATACGAATTTACCGCAGCGACAGGAGATGACCATGAGTACAGTCAGATTGATTCCCCGCTAAATGAACGTTCGAATCCAGAAATGAATACGTATTCAAACACAGATCTAGTAATTTAGAAATGACGGACATAGTACCACCATATTTTAGTCGCAACTGTTCCATGCATCATAAAACGAATGTTAACACACAACTGAAGTTACTTGATGGAACACAATATGATTAATTGTATTTATGTTACAAGAGCCAAAACAGAATATTTTAGAAGATTTTTTATCATTTCAGCAGCAATTTTATGGAACTCATTACCAGATTGTATCTAAAAAAAAAATGCACAACTACCACATCTTTTAAATCAGCCTATCCAAAACATTATTTTGATCCTCAATGATACTCGTGTGTTTATTGTCTCTTTTCATTTAGTTCTTATCTCTATGTATATAAATAGTGATATTTCCATGCTTTGTGATATATGTTCTCGGCATGTATATATCTTATAGACAGGACCACAATGTAAACTAGTTTATATAACTAATTGTTCAATCCTGTATAAATAAAGGATATTATTATTATTATTATGACAACGTTTCATCTGTGTGTTAGTATTGCTTCCAATTATTTCAAAACCTGTCAATGTTCGTGTTTTATCATATCGTTTTCAATCGTTAGATTTTCGTAAACTTGAAATAAAATGTATGATATCATTTTGAATTATTTTCTGATATGTTGAACATGAATTTACATGTTTATATTAGCTGAGTGTATTACCAACCTTCCATAGAGATATATCAGCTTGATGGGAAATCAATCTGTTAATGGGCTTGATCAACACAGTGTCTGTCTTAGACCAATCTGGCAATGAGCTTGATCAACCCTGTATATGACAAACCTGGTATATCTCTACATCTTAATCTGGCTATAGGCTTGATCAACCCTGTATATGACACGCCTGGTATATCTCTACATCTTAATCTGGCTATAGGCTTGATCAACCCTGTATATGACACATCTGGTATATCTCTACATCTTAATCTGGCTATAGGCTTGATCAACCCTATAAATGTCTGTAAACCAATCTCTCCATCGACTTGATCAACCTGGTATATATCTCTAAACTATTCTGACTATCAATCGGGGTTATATGTCTACACTAATACGTGTACGGGTTTGATCAACTCCGTTTACCTCTCTGGCCCAATCTGGCTATTTGCTTTATCAAACAAGTATCTGTCTCCTGACTAATCCCAAAGGATTTGACACGCAAGAGCGGCCATATTAGAAAACGAGGCAGGCTTCTGACGAATAAGCGAATTTTTTTTTATGAATTGTATTATTTTCTCGCGTCAAAATTTGTACTAAGCACGCCTAACCTCACTCATAATCGTACTTGTCGCTTAGATTGTTAACAACAGACACTTGTGTTGGCTAAATATATTAATAAATGTTTCTTTGTTACAGGGGAGTTCCATGTTTATGTAACTCCTCAAGCACTATTTCAGACTATCTGAAAACCCCTCCTTTGTTTTAGGGAATTCAAAATTTGGAAAAATAAATTATCGTTGTTTAAAACGATTAAGATTAGTAAGATTTCAATTTTCACTGTAAACACAGAGTCTATCCAATTACAATGAAGTGAGAAAACAAAAGTGCGGGTTTTTGTATTTTAGATTTGAAAATTAAGATTTGTCTACTAATATATGGATGCAGATTAATGGAAACAGTTGTAGCTGATTATCAACTATACCAATATCGGCTGCACAATCCACATTAGTTTCTGGTGATATAAATTTCATTTTCTTTTCGTTTTTGTTTCTTCTCGAAACTGCAGGTTTCCGTTGTAATCCTTATTGTTTTTTTATTTAAAAAAATCCACCGGTACAATGTCATATTCAAAATTATCCAGCGTTCCACCGGTACAATGCCATATTCAAAATTATCCAGCGTTCCACCGGTACAATGCCATATTCAAAATTATCCAGCGTTCCACCGGTACAATGCCATATTTAAAATTATCCAGCGATCCACCGGTACAATGTCATATTCAAAAGCATTGATAGATAGAAAGATAGATAGAGAAATTAGTGTTTTTGCATTGGAAAATACAACAGAACATTCATTGTACTATATTCATTATAACCATCTACACATTCTGCATCGTTGCTACATGATAAAGATAGAATACAAAATAATGAAAACCAGAGGGAAATGTGATACCGCTCCTTGTCATCGTGTCTTAACATCTGCAATATTTAAATTGCAACTTCACAACTTTCCTCTCCCTCTTTCACCTTGCACTTTAGCTTCCTTGTTTTCTTGAACAATGGATTTTCGATTCAGGCATGTCCTACATGGATGACTGAATTATCGTTCATCGCCGTTACAGAAAATATGGTATTGAGATTATTACTACCCATGCACAATTTAGGAATAAAATGCGAATTTGTTGTGCAGGATTTATTTGCAAGTCTAAATAAAATAATACATGGCTGTCTAAAAGTTACATTGTACATTTTTAGATCGCGATACACTGATTCTGTACATATTGTGATAGGTCATGTATCTTAAAACAAGTCAAAACTTGATTTTTGTAGATCTGTATAGAGACACACATGAATGACTTCAGTTGTAAATCTGTATATAGATACACATGAATGAGTACAGTTGCAGATTTATACCTTGATATCAATTAATAAGTACAGCTATAGTTTTAAATTGACATATCTCTTTCGATCTCTAAAACCGCCGCGGTGATCTAGTGGTTAGGGCGTTCGCCCCGCATGCGGAAGGCTAAGGTTCGAATCTCGTCTGCAACAGACCTAATTCGTTCAAACTGGTAGTGACAGTTCCATCGCCAAACACTCGGCACCAGGTGTAAATGTAACGGGTCCTCGGAGATGATTAAAAAACGGATGAACCGTGTCACAGTAGAAGTGGCACGCTAAAGAACCCTCACTGCTCATGGCCGTAAGCGCGGAACAAAGGGCCAAATTTGAAACCCTTCACCGGTCTTCGTGACGTCTCCATATCAGTGAAAAATCCTCGTGAGAGACGTTAAACAAGATACAATCAATCAATCTATCGATATTAAAATTCTACATTTGATAACGAACAGTGATCAATCTCATAACTCCTATAAACAATACAAAATAGATAGATGGGCAAACACGGATCCCTGGACACACCAGATGTGAGATCAGGTACCTAGAAGGAGTAAGCATCCCTTGTTGACAAACAGTAACTGGTGGGCTTATATTCTATAAATTCATAAAATCTTCTACCGTTGCGTATACTGATGCGAACGTGCTTTTTCAAACAGAAGTTAGATTTTTAACAGAGCATCCGGTGATTGCAGTAGTAGTCAAGCATGATTGGATCTCACTATATATCAACCGGTGATTGCAGTAGTCAAGCATGATTGAATCTCACTATATATCAGCCGGTGATTGCAGTAGTAGTCAAGCATGATTGAATATCACTATATATCAACCGGTGATTGCAGTAGTAGTCAAGCATGATTGAATCTCACTATATATCAACCGGTGATTGCAGTAGTAGTCAAGCATGATTAAATCTCATTATATATCAACCGGTGATTGCAGTAGTAGTCAAGCATGAATGAATCTCACTATATATCAACCGGTGATTGCAGTAGTAGTCAAGCATGGTTGAATCTCACTATATATGAACTGGTGATTGCAGTAGTATTCAAGCATGATTGAATCTCACTATATAACAACCGGTGATTGCAGTAGTAGTCAAGCATTATTGAATCTCACTATATATCAACCGGTGATTGCAGTAGTAGTCAAGCATGATTGAATCTCACTATATATCAACCGGTGACTGCAGTAGTATTCAAGCATGGGTGAATCTCACTATATATCAACCGGTGATTGTAGTAGTAGTCAAGCATGGTTGAATCTCACTATATATCATATATGTGCACAAATTGTCGCTTGCAATAACTTTGAACTCACATTTGAAATGGTTCGTTAAAGGACACGGTACGTTTGGGGCCAAATTTGGTCCCGTGTTCAAATTAAAAGATATCCCTCAAAGTTCTTTAATAAGGTATATGTTTTTATAAAATGACTATCATATGTCCGTAAGAAGCTTTATTTTCATATAATACATACGTTAATACAGTATAGTTTACGATAACGTTGTGCCATTTTGACGTTACGTTATGCGACGTCATGAACAAGAAGGCTACATGTCTTATTATTTTGGCAAAAATAAAAGTGCACTGGTACGGCACGGTATGCAATAACGAGAGGGTATGTTACATACAGTGGCATAAGTGGCGAAGGTATGCACAGTGTAACAATAATTTTTGGTACATAGCGTCGTCATTTGTGCAACGCTTTGCAACCGATTGCAGTGACTGTACCGTTTTAGGCCGATTCCGGGACCGTCTCGTTATTACATAGCGTGCCGTATCAGTGTACTGTGATTATTATTTGAAAAGTTTAATTGACTCACTCCGAAAGTTTTCATGAATTGTAAATGATTCAATGTGACGGGTGCTACAATTTGAATGACGATTTGTGTAACGGTATTTAGTAATGGTAGAGTAACCCATATTCAATTAATTTTATCATTCAGCACATGTTTGTGTCTTTGCATTTGGATTAAATTGCATTGTTTAAATATGAATTAAATGTATATCAGTTGTATGTATGGTGATTGGGTACATGAAACTATACTTATGTGTATATACACACCATGTTCAATCCCCCATCCCCCCCAAGAACACTAAAGGTGTATTCAGCTCAGCGAAGACACTAAACGATGCCACATTGGATACAGTAAAAAGAACATGAAATTCATTCAAAGTAATGTGAGAAGAAATATTAAAATGTTTTGGAATTAAAAAAAAACCCACACATGACGTTGGGATTGAAAATGTACAGCACATGTATTCAACACTTTCACAATGAAAAGAATATAACTAAAAATAATCTTGCGGGATTTTAAGATTCAAAATTTTAGCATATGCACGTGTATCTATTTAAAAAAAAAAATATCATAAATACTTCTTTATATGCAACACATATTTCAATGCATTGGTATTTACGCAATTGAAACAGTTTGAATTATAAATTAGTATTATTGTCTCATACCGCGTCCAAAGTCCGCATGGGAGAGGATCGTACCTTAAGGCAGCCACCCCCCCCCCTTCTTGCTACATGCCTGATTTAGTCCTGTTCGGTCAGTTTCTAATGATGAATGAAGTAGTGACAGTTTAAATTGTACAAAAGTAAATTCTTTTATGACAATTCACTAACATAAATAATGCCGTCAGTCAAAGGTTTGTATTATCCAGTAGTTTGTTGTCATTAACTTAAGTGAAAGGTTTAAATTATAATCTATGCTTTGAATCCTACATGTAGAGTATAAATTGTTTTAATGTTTTGCATCGTATTGACATTATTTCGGCCATTTTACGGCAGTATATATATAATAAAAAATGACTATAAAGAAAATTAATCACCGGTAATTATGTAAATTGAAAATGGAAGGATATTAAACAATGTTCCAGTTTTGTACAGATGATTTCATGATATTAATATTGTGATCTGGTTCTGTCCTCATTACTTAGCGCACGGATGTAATAACTTCATATTCCAGGGGTGGTGTTCCGGTGACCCACTTTAGATCCGCGCATGATTTAGATATGCGATGTCTTTTGCACACGCCAATATAAATGTCATATCAACGGTGGATGGATGGGCAGACTGTAAAGGTCTACATGTGCGTGAAAATCGTGCTCTACGTACTACCTGAACAACTGTTCCACGTTTTGATGATGAAAATAACCAGTGGTATTATGTATCTTTCAAAAGGACCATGACATAGAACACATATCCCAGTGCCCAGTATATTGCCACATTAGATTCCACAAAAAAATATTACAGGGATTTAGCAACAGAACTTGCCCCCACTTTATTTTGACAATATAGTGTTTCCATAATTCTAACATGAATTTTGATTTACCCTGCACCCTCCCTCCCCTTTATGGTAGTAGTGAATGCTTGTGGGAATGAAATAAAACCTTGAAATCCCATCGTCGGAAACCCACGGTTGATTACGCTTCGTTCCTCTCTCCACCGTGGGTTTCCGACGATGTTGAAATCCATGTCATGATGAATCAATCGTTTCACAAAACGTAAAGATTTATGCTGCCTACTTGAATGTGCTGTTTGAAAAATATTTCATTAGTAATCATGTGCGTTTATACAAAATTAATTTGTCACGAATGTACGTATATGACAGAAAATAACTTTATAATATTTATCCGTGTATAACACAAAGCGATGTATGACAGGCATTTATGATAGGGGGGGGGGTGCTTTCTTAACAATATATATTTTTGTAGTAAAGATATATTTGGTGACTTCCCCAGGCCACTTTTTAAAAAGTAATAGTGAATGGTAAGAATGCAGTTTCGAAGTAGTACTAATAGAAATTATGAATTGAATTTATGTATAGAAGGGAGCAACCCCACTTACCCCCCGGAATGAAGAACTAGAAGTTAGGGAAAACGTAAAGTTTAATCAATATTATATTTAATGAAAATACATATGATGTATGTCAACCCAAATCCACCCCCACCCCCCACAAATTAGGATTTTGAAGACCATGTTGGCTTTTTGTTTCAATTTTACAAGTATTATTTTTAGACAAAGTGAAGTCAACTTCTCCGGCTCCCCCTTGAAAAAACAACCCTACGTGTCTATAATAAAATAGCTAATATACTTACATTCAGGAAAGGGTAACACGTTACGAATACTGGGGTAATTGGAAAATTAAAACAATACAAATGCTGCAGATATAGACTTAGGCCTATATATAGTCGTATCGCACGACGGCATATGCACTGTAATGTTCAATGCTATTGATATCCTTTAAATAAAAAGTAGATAAGAATTATATTGAAATATCTCTACTTTAAATATAAAAAAAAAATATCTTTTTTTACTTAATATCTTAATATTGGTCGTTTCCATTACACTACCGGCTGAGGTAACGTAGTATGTAAGTTGACTAAATGATCTATCAACCCATTGTGACGTCACTTTTGAGAATTAAGTGACGTCTGTCACTTTTGAGAAGTGTCGTCTATATACCGAAATACATGAATAAATCGGCCTCGTGCTCTGCCACGCATTTAGCTATATAGATTAATAAGAAATAGTAGCATTTTGTATTCGGCAAAATGTTTCATATAATGCAATTTTCATTGATTAAAAGTAATTGATATCAAAGTATTCCAAACCAGTGTACATGTCGCTTAGTTACAGGGACGGAAGTAAGATGGCATGATTAATATAATACACAACACAAGGGAAGACATGTAAATATCGTATCGTGACATTGCCCCTTTAGATTGATGTTAGGAATTTTATCATTTAATGCGGTGTTAGACGAGCATTTTCTTTTGTAATCAAAATATAGGTAAACTTATGTAACAACACATATATAACAACATCCATAAACATGACGTGTATTTCCATGCTGTAAAAACGCTAAAAATATGAACGTAAAATAAGAAATAAGTATGGTCCGCACAATATCACAATCGTATTTTTTTGTATGTGAAATGCTTACACATAGATCTTTTACGTGTGGAAATTTTAAAGTGGTGATATTATGCGGACCTATTCAAATATCTTTAAAAGTGGTTAAATTTTATGAAATTTTCCGGAAATTTGTGTTCCGTACGTATTTTGGCTACGTCAATGTAGTAGAAATGTGACACATTTTCAAAGTTTCGTTTTATTTTTGAGACAAGTGTATCTTCGTCTGTATTTTGCAATATAGAAGTTTAATTCAACATGTACTTCATTTTTGAATAAATCAGGGGGCCAAATATGATACCAAACGAACTTAGTTCTTTACCGAGGAAACTGAAAATGAGATTTAACACTCAAAGGACGATCGACAACCTTTGTTTGACGGCCATTGGATACATTGAAAGCTGAAGAAAGCAACTATATCTATGACTCAAAATTTTCCAGTAATATCTTATTTCATGGTTTCCTATTGATTATCACCAACCAAACAAAATAAACATTCAAAGTGCAGCTATTAAAAATACAAAGATAGAAACGAATGTTTAAAACAATGAAATATCTACAAAAATGCAGGGAAAAAAAGAATCATAAGATAATCACCATGCTGATCAGGAGCAGGGGACAGATTAATCCTCGTTCGTTGAACAATATTATATAAATGAGATTGGATGCATGTGTATGCCTGTACTAATCAATCACTAAAAACTCTTAGATTTTACAGATTGGTGAAACAAATCAAAATAACGAACAGTGATCGATCTCATAAATGTGTTCACAACACAAAGGCCAAACACAAAGCACAGAAATAAAACCTCTGAGAACAGCTGGCAAAATACAAAACTATAAACGAGTGTATAAAACAACGAAACAAAGATCTGCAAAAAGGCAAACAAAATATTGTGTGTTTTTACTGTAAGTATCAAAGGACTGCGATTTTACTTCCGAGATATTTGAACGTCGTCGACAGAATTGAAATTCTTAAATGTTTCTGAACGAGTCCTTCGACAAATATTGGTTAGAGCTAATCACGCTATATCAAGTAAAAAAGTCAAATCTCTAAAACAAGGAAAACAAAGATACACCATAAACATATTACAGTAGTAATGATGACTCCATATGGTAGAAATAATGTACTGTAAATATCAAAATAATATAATTTTATCCTCAGATATCTGAACGTGGAGAAGAGAGATGAATGTGGAAATATTTAGGAGCGATGTCTTTAACAGACATTGACAAGAGTATTATTGATTTTTCTTCCACAGTTAAAGTGTAACCACACATTTTTTATACAACAAAGACTCCGCTTTGATAATGTTTTGAATGAATATATCACATGTCATTTATTCCAAAATATAGATACTGCATTGTTCCATTGAATACAAAATGGAAGAACCCACACTGCTACGGCCTTAAACACCAAACATAAGTGTAAATGTGTGGTACTTAATCTACACCCAGTGATGTCTCAATATGAATGAACAATTATTGACGGGACGTAAAACTAACAAACAACCAACAGTATGTAAATAAATGTTGAACCAGGCACTACTTCTACTTTCAGTACTTTGATTTTACTATACAAACCCGCTACTATGCCAACGTGCTCTGTAGAACCTTATGATTCTTGTCACCGAAAATTGCAAGCTTTTTTTTTTTACTTCCGTGTACATGCTTCTGAAATGTTTCTCACTACTGTAAATTTTTGTTGTGTGTTGCTTGCGTTTAAGTGGGATCGGGAAAATGGAGATTTTGCTGAAGATACTTTGTGTTGGACTTGCTGTCATTCCAATGTCCTGTTTCGGTAATACATATCTATCTTTTTTCTATATACTTCTGTATTCATAACAACAAAGTATGATTTATTTCAATTTTGTTTCATTAGTTTTGTTTGTTTGTTTTACGTCCCGTCGAGAATATTTCACTCACATTGTGACCTCCCTAGCTTTAGCTGAAATACTGCAAATTTAGATCTATGCTTACAGCTCATGGCGTTGGCCGTGAATGGTCTTTAATGTGCCAACGCTTGCCGTGACACGTGATCTCTGTTTTAAGGTCATATCCGAAAGGTCTTTGATTCTCATTTCTAAATGCCAAGCATTTGTCAAAGGAGCAATCGCTACTTATGTTATCATCTTTGGTTTGACGCGGCCATGGCACAAGAGGGGCTCAAACTCACAACCTCCCGGCTACGAAGCTAACGCTCTACCACGGAGTTACCGCGGCCGATACTGAAAACGTGCTATTTAAATGTTGTTTTTTTTTCTGATTTCGATAACAGTAATTACGTGTCTTAAATACTTGTATATCAAAATTATATAATAAAACATATATGAAATGGAAGGGTAAAGAAATACGACTTGATAAGCGAACTTATCTTTGGTTATATAGATTGTCGGCGAATTTATCAGAAATTATTTTATCTCCACGTTTTCTGTTCGGATCAATATTTATTCAACGTCATATCAAATTAAATTTCAGTTAACCTTGCACAAATGCCGAAATATAGAGGTCAGGCTTCCCAGAGTTCAACATATCCCGGAGAGCCCTGGACTGCAGACAAAGCAGTGGACGGACATCTTCAGCATGATGACGATCAGTCTACCTGTAGTTTTACTAAGGACTGGACGTCAATAACAGCATGGTGGAAATTTTCTTTGAGGAAAAAAGCAAACGTGGCATACTTGGAGATTTATTTTAGGAATAGAAGTAAGATTTATAGTGGAAAACAAGAATCAAACACAATGTCTTTGACTTATTTCTATTTCTTCGCCATTGCTTTCAGATAACTAAATCGCCTTAATCATGTTACCATTTTATTTCCGGTATTGATTTATAATCAAATATGAATTATGAATATGCAATTACAAGAATACGAAACATAGAATGATGTTTAGCAAATTAAAGTAATTGCTGAATGAAAGATGAAAAGTAACAAGTAAGCGGTAACGCAGTGAATTTCTATTGAAAAGTAAACAGAAATTACGACGGAACTACCTTTTGGTAAATAAGGATAATGTGTACGATCATTCATTCGTGTTTTGTTTCCATATATTATTTAAAGGCTTTCATCTAAATGTGTAGTGCAGTTGAGGAATCTACCATACATCCTGTCTCGATTCTGGAGTCGGAAATAAAAGCGTACTATGAATAGGTTCCTGTTTCAATACTGCATAACACAACATTTTGATTCTATGAAAACTGTTTCCCAGTGTTTTCTTTCGCTACTACCAAGTAAACGACAGTTCCCATGTAGAAAACTCAATATTACACAAGATTTATATATTTTTAAAGCGTAGTATGTTATTACATAAAGATATTACATTATAATTCATATACAGCGTTTTCCACAAAGATATAATGCATATATACAATGTTACAATCAATTTACACGCTTACAAGTCAGGATTTCCCTGTTAATGTGCAAAAAGTATGCCTTCAAAATAAAACTTTTTTATGTGTACATATATTAAAAGGTACATCTTTTAATCATTACCTGGTTTTTATCTATTTATCGTATATGACAATCATCTTTTATTGCAGCTGTCAATGTACACGTTGGGTTTTCCGTTTTCGTCTTCGATGACCCTCGTTTTATTCCAACGTCATCTTCTCCCAATAAAGTATTTACTCAGGGATCATCACCGTGTCCTACCCGCGTTCTGAATGTCACAGTCAATAAAGCTACCAGAGGGATAGCGCTGTTCAACACGAAGAAACCACCTGTAGTAACAAACTGTGAAGGTTATAAACAAGATCATCGATACTCTACCATTGAAACATGTGAAGTCAATATAATGGGTAAGCTTAACATTGAACACGTACACACTTTTACATATTAATTTTGACTACGAATTACTCCGTTGACCTGTTCAAGATATGGGTCTAATAGTGGGTGTGACCGGCTACCAGGAGATGGTTACTCCTCCTAGACACCTGATACCACGTCTGGTATGTTCATGAGGTCGGTGTTTGTCCAACTCTTACTTGTGGATTCTTTATAGGAGTTATAAGGACGATCACTGTTATCTTCAATTTTTCATAAAAGGGTTTCTAGAACAAACCATCAGTAGAAAAAAAAAATATTCTCAATGTTAGAGACAGAAATGTATTATATGCCTGCAAAATTACATTAAAAATACAAAAGACCGGTGTATAAGTTCTTGTTAATAATTTGAATAATCGAGATTTTGATAATCAGTATGTTGTTCAACAGAAAAGGAACGTAAGTGTAGCTTTTTGGAAAAAAACACTTTTGTCTATACGAATAATCGTTTAAGGAAACAATAAAGATACATATTATACACTGAGATAATGTTAATTATGCAAGGTGAAGATAACGAACAGTGATCAATCTCACAATTTCTATAAGCAATACAAGATAGATAGTTGGGCAAACACGGACCCTTGAACACTCCAGAGGTGAACCCTATATTCTGAGATGCATGAAGAAAACTGAAGAATCCCACAACATAAATTCAACAAAATATATCACTGAAATAATGAAATAGAATGTCAAAAACAATATTAATACATAGGGAAGTTTCTAGTTACTGCCGGAACACCGGTTTATTCTGAATTTACACAATGTCCTGAGAGCACTTGATATTTCCGGTGCCGATAATACATATAACAGTATTTCTAGTATGAGTTGTGAAACACAAACGTGATACGATTTGCTGCCGAAAGTTGTCACACAAATACAAGCAAGGATGGTGGAGCAGGGCGATATCGGCTTGATAAGTTTGCAAAGAGCAGCATTTAAACTAGTGAAAACATTATAGAATTTTCACGTCACGTACTTTCTGCCAATCGCTATCAAAGAAAATACATAGTCAGGAAATATATAGAAATTTCAACTCTACGTACCGTCTTCCACAGGGTACGGTAAATACAAAGCAAAATACCAAAATGCACATCAAAGAATACATGTCGCTTAGTTCGCTTGCATCATTGTTTAATCTAAAAGAAGTATCTCTGTAGACAGGTCGTGCTTTGTATGATGTATACAAAACACACTCTTGTGGTTTCTATCGCTAGTATACTTACGTAATCGAACAATGCTTTAACATCTGCTGCTGGTTAACAGGTTGCCCGTATGGATATTTCGGGGAAAACTGCTCACAATGTGGACTGTGCCAGAACGGATCGTGTGACGTATTTAACGGATCCTGTATCCAGGGATGCAGTACCCACGTGATGGATCCTCCTCTCTGTATCCGTACGCCTGGGTTTCACTAATACTTTATATTCTCATAATACATGTATTTATTTGTTTTCTCGGTCTTTTGTGTTTTTCTTTGATGCTATGAAAAGGAAATATTGATCGCATATTGAAACATTGTCTTATTCAGGAACTACATTACAATTTAATCTTTAAAATATTACTTTTAAAGACAGAATTTGGGAGCTGGGGAAGTTGAACTTCCTAAGTCATCGGTTACATCGTGCATGTATATATTGCCAGGGGATCTTGTACACATTACATATCACCTTTAACTTTCTTTGATGCCTGACATAATGCTAAAACATATATCCTATATTCAAAACACAATTCTAATGCATGGATTGAAAAACAGAGATGATTTGTTCAACATATTGTGTATCTATAAACAATATAAACTGGTAAAAAACACGTTATAAATATATATCAAACGGAAAGCACAACACCCATATATTTAGAAACATGTCAAAATAGTTCCCTGTAGTGATATGTTCCTACCCGACACGCTGCATTGCTTGTATTTTTGGTGACGTACATCTTAGAAACATTCTTGAAATTTCAATCGGTAATCATGGTCAGAAACAATAGTATAAATAATGTATAAGTAATGAATGCTATTAAAGATTAACACCCCCAAATAGTTAGCTGTCTGTCAATAAAACATTTAACAATAGACCTCAGGTGGAGTGACATCTGTAGAAATTGTGGTCTAGAGCTACCCCAGATAGGTGTTTTGATAACAATAACAGCCAGTATCTACAGGCATTCTTTAGATCTCGAGGAAGCCCCGTATTCTAACGTTTTAATAGCATTGACCTGTCCACAACTGCTATTTTCTCGTAATTCAATTGTTTTAAAAAGACTCCTGAACAACACAATTTTAATATAATTGCAATCCCCCCTCTATATACATGTATTATAAATTACACATTCAGAAATCAAACTATAAGTTGCCCACTAATTTTCAAAACTTGTAACTTACTGCAATTTATGTTATCAATTTATGATAGTTCTATATTTATAAAAGAAATTATTTATTGAGCCAATGACTGAGAGTAAAATAGAGAGAAAGGGGGGGGTGGTGGTGTAGATTGTGTGTCATCCAGCTATAGGGATACAACCATTATACAAACACTATGAACACAGAAACACTACAGACGGCCCTGAGACCCCCATAACTATACACAGCACCCCGATCTCTTGGCCAGGTAAATAACAATGACCATGGATGAGTTCTGCTCACATCGAGTGATCCGTGAGGAAAGCGTACGGTATTTTATTTGGGTCTTTAAAATGGAATTTTATCAAAGTGTGTCAGTAAAATACAATCTATATATTGAGGTAATGGTCACATGCTAATTTGAAATAATGTTTCGAAATCAAGGCTAGTTTTAATGTACTAGTACAGGAAGGGAGTATTTTATAAAATAATTTCAGTTCTGAGATCTTTCAGTACTTTGATTATTCCAAATTAGTGGTTTTATACAGATTATACATGATGTACAGGGAAGGGTACTCCTTAACATGAATTCTATTTATATATTTAATCCGCTCATAAAACTTTTTAACAGATTGTAAAAAGAGGTTTTATGGGAAAAACTGTAGAGAGATCTGTGGGAAATGTCGTACCAGAACACATTGTGATGACGTCACGGGCACCTGTCCAGCAGGATGTCAGGATCACTGGTCTGGGCCTAAGTGTGACGGTGCGTACTAATTATATACAGCTATTACAATGTCGTTACATTGATTGCTGAAACTAAGAAAAAACCAATACACTTTTGTAACTTCATGTTTGGAAGAAAATTAAAAACATTGAAGGAAATATTGTAATCAGAAAATGAAACCTCTCTCTTTTTTTCCCTTCACACATTTTATTTGAAATCCGAAGGTCAAATATTCAGATTGAGGTGAGATCGTTTGTTCTCATCTCAGACTATCTCTCTAAAAAAATTTCCATTTCTTCTGAGATTTTTTCCATTCATGTTAAAAATTATCCCATGCAAATCATCCAACGTTTGGCGCACTACCGGTGTTGTGATATATCGCATCAGTGTCGTAATGATTTCCATCGGTGTTGTAGTGCATATTGAAGTTTTAAACGTTTTTAATTCCTGATGCATACCGTGTACGAATACAATTTTGCATTTGAAATCTATCTGACTTTTACCTTCATTGTTTTGGCTTTTATTTGAGCAGCTGGGATATTAACTTCCTAACAACTAATCTAACGTCGATGTGCAGAGAGAAAACATATCTTGACGGATGTTTATGAATAATCCACATAACAAGCAGTTATATATGAGTTCAATACCACATTATCTAACACATCTTATCAAGCACTACAGATTGGGCCTAAATTTCAGCAAAAAGAGCGGTAAATGTGATATGAACTTCTCATCAATGGCTGTCCTGAGTTTCTTTCTGAGAGGGTCATAAAACGTAATTGGCATCCTATGGATCATTTGCTAATGGCAGAGGAAATATTTACGGATTTTAAATCAAACGCTGAAACACGAATGATGCATTAATCCTTCCAAACCTATGATTTAAAAAATCTAATAGGTACTAGGGTACATAAATGGTCAAAGAAAACCTCAGATAATTCTACACATTTTTATTCACAGTGTGCCAGGACGGTTTTTACGGGTCTGGCTGTACATTATCGTGTGGACATTGTAGAAACGGATCACATTGTGACAAGACAACCGGTATTTGTACAGAGGGGTGTCAGGGGAATTGGAGTGGAACCAAATGTGACGGTGGGTATCTATAGAGTTCTACGTCAGTTACTTTTCTTTTACTTTCCCATGTTAACGGAGAATTCTCAATAAAATTACATGTTTTGAAAACCTTTATAACATTTTTAGCAAGAATCGAAAGTTGTAGGAAACAAAATCAAACGACTTTCCAGTTGAACGGAAAATGTTTTCAAGATTTGTTCAGACGTGTACAAATTAAAGTACTTGATATCAAGCGAGCATATTGCAATGAAATGTATATAATTATTAATGATCTTACGAAAATATTAAAACAATCGTCTAGTTCGATCATCAACTACAGTAATTAAAGTTGAACCAAAGAACGATTGAACTACCTTGGTCGAAATCGGGAGGGGTGTCACGGCTCGTGTTTGGTCTACCAAACAGCCACCTATGCTAACATAATTGTTGAACTTTGGTAACCAGACATGCGCACTGAAGTTCTGGAAGCAAGCTAGGCATGCGTAATGAAGTTTCGGAAATGAACTAGACAACTAATATGGATGATGATTACACTAGGTCAATACTATATGTTTCCAGTATATCATTACTGTTCTACCAAGGGAAGCTGATTTGATATGTGGTGCAACCATGATTTATCGCTTGTTTTGTTTTAAACCTCCATGAATAGATATTGTCTTATCTTACATGTACCTAAAACATAAATATATCCAGTTGCGGGCAACAATGATTAATTCATCACTTTCACATTTATAACCCGATGTTTTTGCACGTAACCACATGAAATTTTATGAACTTTATTTCAAGTTTTCAATGAATTTCCTTGGAAATAAAGTGGAAAAAACTGATTCGCTATGTGGTGTAAACATGATTTAAGTTCGTTTAAAATACAGTTGTGCATCAAAATTGGTATCGTATAAGTTTTACATTATGACCCCTGGGTCGAAGCCTCTGCTGGTGGACTGTTAATCCCCGAAGGTCGCCACAGCCCAGCAGCTAAGTACTTCGTTACTAGCTTGAAAATATGGATGTATATTTAATTGCTGGGATAAAATCTAGAACTTCATTTCAAAATTAAGGATCATATCTCCCATTTGGCTCCAGTTGTTTGGGTTTTTTTTTTGGCACTCTAGTTTTCCTTTTAGCTCTTACAAGTTTTTTGTCATTTCAAATTTCCAAAATTCCGGCTTGACCATCACTGAAGAGACATTATTTGTCGAAATGCGCATCTGGTGCATGAAAATTGATACCATATACGTATTACATTATCGCTTGTTTTGTGTTAATCCTTGATAAATATATTTTTTCTATTTCTTAGCTAATCCATGAATTCGCGCTTTTGTATTACTTCCAAAAGCGCTAATATATATCCCGCTATTACGGCTAAAATAAGAGGACGCGCACTTATGACGTCATTCACAACTTTCACATTTATAAGCAAATGTTATTCACGTGCAATTTTGTCAACCTTATATTAAGTTTCTATTCTATTATCTTTCATATCATGTGGAAACATTGCTTATTTTTACAGTATGCGGAAAAGGTTTTTATGGGAAAGACTGCAACAGAGCGTGTGGGAAGTGTGAACAAGACTACTGTGATAAGGACACTGGTGTTTGTCCAAACGGATGTCAGAGACGATGGGACGGCTCTTGTTGTAATGGTGCGTATTGATAGTGTAAAATATCATCATACCACAAAGATTTATGATGAAGCAGGCGTTGTGGTTAGAACAATCTATTCGCAAACCGCCGGGGGGAGGGGGGGGGGCATGTCGGGGGAAATCTGATTCTCAATACCGATTCCAATCCAAACGTAAGACGTTTGACATAGAAAGCTATTTTTTTTTATTTGCTAAGCGCTCAGCAGTTAGAAATGAGAGTCTTTGGTTTTTGTGTGTGTTATTTTAGAACATTGTTCTAATGTCATAGTACATACCCTGAAGCGTGCTACTACACGATTTGTACAAAACGATTGTAGCACGGAACGGTAAATAATTTAAACGGACTGATAAACGGTTTGTATGGAGCAGTGAATAGTTTGTATGTAGCAGTGAACGGTTTGTATGTAGGAGTGAACGGTTTGTATGGAGCAGTAATAGTTTGTATGGAGCGGTGAATAGTTTGTATGGAGCAGTGAATGGTTTGTATGGAGCAGTGAATGGCTTGTATGGAAAGATGAATGGTTTTTATGTAGCGGTTGAACGGTTTGCATGAATTGCTAAATCGTTTATATATAGCATTGCACGGTTTAAATGGAGTTGTGAATGGTTTATATGGAGCGATGAATGGCTTATATGTGGTGGTGAACGGTTTGTATGTAACGATGAACAGTTTATATAGAGTGGTGAATGGTTTTTATGGAGCGGTGAATGGATGGTATTGAGCAGTGAATGTTTGCATGGAGCGGTGAATTGTTTTTATGGAGCGGTGAGTGGTTTATATTTAGCGGTGCACGTTTTGTATGGATTGGTGAATGGATTGTATGGATTGGTGAATGGATTGTATGGATTGGTGAATGGCTTGTATGGAGCGGTGAATGGTTTATATGTAATCGCGAACAGTATATTTGATGACTGTTTGATGACAGTGTTTGTTGAGGATGTCTGATTGATGACTGTTTGATGACGGCGTTTGATGACGATTTTTACTGACGGTGTTTGATGGTGGTGTTTAATGACGATGTTTGATGCAATCGGAACACCTCGAATGTCTCGTGCACTCGACATTGATCTCGGATGTAATACGATGGCATTCATGAGTGAATTTGATGCATTGTCAACTCTAACGTCACAGCCTACTGCATTACGTTACGTACGTCATAGCTAGCCATTCGAGGAATTCCGATTGGTGTTTGATGACGGCGTTTGATGACGTATAGAAGGAAACAGTACCTTTTACACTGTTGATTCTTTTCAGTATTCTGATGAACGGATTTCATATTTCTGTGATAAAAAAAATTCTGGCCACAAACACATATGTTCAGTTACAGGTATCACATTGTAGATACTGAGTGACATGTATCACCTGATCCCACTTCTAATGTTATGAGTTTGATCACTGTTCGTTATCTTCACCTTTCATTGTAGAGTGTGTGGCGGGCTTTTTCGGAGTCAGTTGCGAGAACCCATGTGGACATTGTGTACAAACCACGTGTACACAGGAGAGTGGACACTGTTTACGAGGATGTCAAGAGAATTGGGAGGGTGCCAGATGTGATGGTGTGTATCCAAAGATTTAATAAGTAAATCGTTTTTAAGCATGTTAAGTTTTTGCACATGATGACTTACATTTGCTGGAGTACGTTAAGGCTTTATTTATGATGCCTTACATTTGTTGGAGTATAGAACGATGGGCAAAAATGTTTAGTCAATGTATAGGTTATTTGCAGTGGTATAATTTATATAACAGATTGAGATGAATTTTAAAACAGTTTCGGTATTCAAAGTGGTTTATGAACTTCTAGATATCCTGATTTATTGCATGACTTATTACATTATACAAGTTACATGGCTCATTGCATCATACAAGCTACGTGACTTATTACATCATACAAGCTACATGGCGTATTACATCATACAAGCTACATGACTTATTACATCATACAAGCTACATGACTTATTACATCATACAACCTACATGACTTATTACATCATAAAAGCTACATGACTTATTACATTTTACAAGCTACATGCATATACACCTTCATTGACAATGATCACGTTTCAGCTCGCTTGATGACGTCAGAACCAAACACAGGTGCCATTGGTGGGGGCCTTTTTGCTACATTGTTTGCCCTCGTTGGAATAATCATGTTAATTGTGCTCTTGAGGTAATTAAATTCCCATTGATTCCATTCTAGAATTAATCTTTAATTACATAGCCTCTCCTGACATTTAAATATCTAATATTTTTGACAACTGCTGGTACTTTAATAGTATCATTAAATGGAGTTAATTAAGTAATTCTTGACTTTCAATGGATTCTATATTTTCTTAGGTACCGGAACGTAAGAAAGAGACAAAGAAGTACAAGAAGTGAACTCAACGCTGGTGTCACTTCTGAGCTGAACTCTAACCATATTCAAGAGGGCAGACGCAGAGATACCAGTGGTAGGTGTATTTACTCCACGTTATTGAATGATAAACAACCACAAACGTAAACATTACAAACTCGTGTGTATTGTCTATGCATTCCAAAGCATATTGAATTGAATGAAATTGTAAAAAAGAAGAAAAAAAGATCAAGAAGTGACCCTACTGTATGCGTTGTATCATTAACGCAAATAGGACTTTACCCCTGGAATAGTTTACGATAATTCACGCATTATCGCTTTTTATAAAGGAAACTCGCCTGGCGCCCCATCCAACGTGCAGATACCCAATGTGGATGTCTCGTTGGAGTGTGGCTATTACAACTTAGCTTACAGAGGGACGGACATTGTCATCGATGAACTCCAGCGTTGTATAGCTACAAAAACCACGGGACAAAACAACATCTTCCTTGCGGAGTACAAGGTGATAGATACCGAAAGTATCTGAATGTCGACTAAGTCGATGGACATCAACTTTGAAATTTCAATGCATGAGCATGTTTGAAAAATTCACTACCAAATTAATATTATCTTTCAGTGATGTAACTGTTTAAGGGAAAAACAATTTGAATGTTATAGGAACTTATGTACTACATAAATCACAAGGTATAAATCCGTGAAGACATCAACATGATCCACTCATATTTATAAATCACGTGACAAATATAATCAAGTTTCACATGACAAAAGTCTCTAAAATTCACAAGGCAAATGGAGTTCTTGTCATTTCTAAACAGGTGATTAGGACTAACATGTCTTTCAACTGATTTGATACGAGAGAACATGTTGTGCATATGATCATTTTTTAAAATACAGAAAGGTTACTGACATATAAGTTGATGATACAGGGGTGTCAGAAGTCTCCTCTAAAGTCAGCATTTCACAAATTCTATGGTCGTTATAACGACCTAATTTATAAATTCAACCTGTCATTAGGTTTATTGTTGTCTGATATGTAAAACTTATATGATGTGTCTCATATCAAATATTAGACCGTTCTTCGCATTCTGTTTTGACAACGGATTGTTCTATTTACCGTATCAAGATAAGGGACTCATGGCGTATGTGACCGGTGAACAGGGGACGTTTTCTCCTCCTAGACACTTTAACCCACTTCTAGTATGTCCAGGGGTCTAAGTTTGCCGTTGTCATAATATTGAATTCTTTATGGGATTGATAATATTAATTGCAGTTATTTTGACTTTTTCATACATATTTAATAGCGTTATTCATAGCGGTACCGGATACCACCTCTGGTACATCCAGGGGTCCGTGTTTGTCCTACTCTTAGTTTTCTATTCTTTATAGACATTCTGAGATTGACCACAGTTCGTTATTTCTACTTTTTCGTGTATAATTTATACCTTTATTTATTACGGTACCTGATCTTACCTCTGATATATCCAGGAGTTCATATTGCCTGATTCATAATTCTGTATTCTTTACAGTTATGTTTGTTTTGTTACCTTACTCTCAAAGTTGTGTAAATCAATTAAAACAAAAATCCGCAAGTTCCTCTTGTTCGCATTACTTGAATGTTCTCCTCATTAATGCCATCGTTAGATGAAAGGCAAAGATAACGAACAGTAATCAAGATATTGTTATCACTTGTTTACCAGAAATTACCGCCGAAGGACGTCAGAGCTTGTTGTGAAGCACAGAAGACGGAAAACCTTGATAAGAACCGTTTCAAATCCACACTTCCTTGTAAGATAAATACGTTCTTGAGAAAAAGATATATCGCTCTATGTACTATTAAAATATTTTGAACGCTGATACTTGAAGCACTTATCATATCTGATTGTTTAGTGAGAAGTTATCTGAACATTTTCTCTCTGTTTAGATGATCATTCGAGGGTTGTCCTAAAACAAAGGTGGAGCGCTTCCGACAACGATTATATCAATGCAAATTACATAAAGGTGACATATTACAGTAGAATAGCAATGAAGGTCAGGATAGTGACATTGAGTTTTAACATAGAGCCAGTAAGGTTGAATATAATAGCACGGACATTCAATGTTTGAACAGTAAGGTGTAATGTAAATACACTGATATTCAGTTTAATACCCCTGAGATGCAATATATTAACACTGCCACTCAATTTAATAATAATAAAGTTTAATACACGAACACTAAAGTGAAATGAAGACAGCACGGATATTTTTAAGATTTATTAAAATTATCTTTCTCTACAGGACACAAATGGAGAAAAACGTTATATTGCAACACAAGGTACGAGATTCAGTTCAGTTCTGCAAGCTTTTCTTATGGACCATATTGATTGTTTTTACGTGAATTTGATGTGGACCTACGGGTCTTAGAATAAGCAATGGCACTGTTACACTAGAATACACCATTGCACTGCTGCTTTGTAAATACCCAGTGTTTCTCTTTAGATGTGAGAAAGAGAAAAGCAGCCTACGCTTGAATATCGAGTACTTGACATGGATGTATAGACTACTTGACATGGATGTATAGACTACTTGACATGAATGTATAGACTACTTGACATGAATGTATAGACTACTTGACATGACATGAATGTATAGACTACATGACATGAATGTAAAGGCTACTTGACATTAATATATAGAATACTTGATATGAATGTATAGACTACTTGACAAGATTGTATAGACTACTTGACATGGATGTATAGACTACTTGACATGAATGTATAGACTACTTGACATGGATGTATAGACTATTTGCCTGACTGTCCTCTTACTAGTTCTTCAACAACTGAATTCTAAGTTCCAAGTGAATTCTTTTTCCCCCAAACTTTTTCGTGAGGAGATAAATACTAGTTATAACAAAGATATCTAATACAATAAAAGAGCATGCATATCATTACGGTGTGTCAATATCAAAGAAGAATAGGCGATTACCACGATAAAGACCCCTTCCTGCTAAAAGTATGTGTGCGCTGAACATCGGCTTATACATGTTGCAGCCCTCCACTGGCAATGATGACGTATCCATGCAAATGAAACGTGCTGGAGTGGGACGTAAATCAATATAAAATCAATCATTCAGACGTGAAGAAGAAGTCTTGTAATGTTCAGTCACATCCCGATCCTTATAACTGTAGTATATATAATACTCAAACTCATTCTCATCATGATGCTAGTGAGAGATTTATCTTTAACCCTAAACCTATTTAACATCGGCAATACTAATGACAATATTTATCATAAACATGTCAGAGAGCGAAATTGCTAACAATACTATTGTTAAAATTAACTGAGGGTGGCTGTGCATGGAGACAAAATATTATTGAACACAAATCACAGTGCTTACAAACATAAAATCAAATAAAACCAATATTTCTATCAACCAAATCTTACAGATAACTAGTTGCAAAAATATCCAATCACATCATTAACTACAGCAGTTTAAATGAATCCAAAAAAAAAATGTTTCGACAATTCTTCGAATTCGTCACTCAATTTCAATTCATTTAAAATAAAGCTGTCTTTCGAAACACATTAAATAACAGATGGACCACAAACACCACGGTAAAACCTTGTGAATGATAACATTTGTCGGGAAATCCAAAAAGATTTTAATTCGTCATTCAATAAATTATCGCATGTGATAGATGACTCAAACTGACTTTGATTTGTCTAAATCCTGACCAGCGTACATCCTTAAGTTTTCTACCACACAGCATTTCTCCCGCAGGTCCAAGAGAAAATACAGTTGAAGATTTCTGGCGACTGATATGGCAAGAACGTGTAAAGGACATTGTTATGTTAACTAATCTGGTGGAAACTGGAAAGGTTTGTCAGACTATTCTTTATTTTCAATTCATTTTATGTTCTACATATTCAAAGTTCATAGTTGATCTGTCACTGCTTTAGAAAAAGTGTGCGAAGTATTGGCCGGATAAAGACAAACACCTGAGTATGGGTCGCTGTAGAGTATACCTGTCTGATGAAACGATCTATGCATTCCATGTGGTTCGAAAATTAACTGTTGAAAGAGTAGATGTAAGTATCGTTTAGAATAATTTACCAGAATGGCGTCACAACTCTCAAGTTTTCATCAGTCATTGAATGCAATGGAAGGAAACAAGAAGTCTATGATAAAATTATATATAACTATTTTCGTTCACAGGTACGTATCTAACACAAATAGTCATTCATTATTTGGAATTGAGAAAGAGTAAAATCTTCAGAGAAGTGAACAAGTTTGCAGGTTATCCAATATTCGTGGCTAAGTCATTGAGAACCACTTGTCCGTCTTGATTTTTTTTCTACTACTGTAGTTAACACAGAGGAGAACAATCACACAGTTCCACTATACGGCCTGGCCAGACCACGATATTCCTGAAGAGCTGGGATTGATTCAGTTCCACAGATATGTTAGCACTCGATACCGACCGGGTCCCCCTCTACTGGTACATTGCAGGTTTGTAGATACACTATATGTTTGTAAATAAACTATATATTTATCGATACATTGTCGGTTTGAAGATGTACTACAGGTTTGTAGATACACCACAGTTTTGTAGATACACATACACTGCAGGTTTGTAGATACACCACAGGTTTGTAGATACAATACAGATTTGTAGATACACTACAGGTTTGTAGTTACACTGTAGGTTTGTAGATACACTATATGTTTGTAGATACACTGTAGGTTTGTAGATACACTGTAGGTTTGTAGATACAATACAGGTTTGTAGATACAATACAGGTTTGGGGATACGCTGTAAGTTTGTAGATACATTATAGGGTTGTAGTTACACTTTAGGTTTGTAAATACTTTGTAGGTTTGTAAATACACTACAAATTTGTAGATATACTGAAGGTTTGTAGATACGCTGTAGGTTTCTAGATACTTTGTAGGTTTGTAAATACTTTGTAGGTTTCTAGATACGCTGTAAGTTTGTAGATACACTGTAGGTTTGTAAATACTTTTTAGGCTAGTAGATACACTACAGCGTTGTAGATACACTATTAGTTTAAATGTTGCAATGTGTTCTTCCACTGTTGATACATTACATATAACCTGGTCCTCTGACGTCACGAACCATACCGACGTTAAGCTCTGCAGTTCATACTCTGTTGTACAGATAGGAGATCTTAGCTTGTAGAATTATCATTATTAATATTAGTATCCTTATCTCTGCAGTTCATACTCTGTTGTACAGATAGGAGATCTTAGCTTGTAGAATTATCATTATTAATATTATTATCCTTATCTCTGCAGTTCATACTCTGTTGTACAGATAGGAGATCTTAGCTTGTAGAATTATCATTATTAATATTAGTATCCTTATCTCTGCAGTTCATACTCTGTTGTACAGATAGGAGATCTTAGCTTGTAGAATTATCATTATTAATATTATTATCCTTATCTCTGCAGTTCATACTCTGTTGTACAGATAGGAGATCTTAGCTTGTAGAATTATCATTATTAATATTATTATCCTTATCTCTGCAGTTCATACTCTGTTGTACAGATAGGAGATCTTAGCTTGTAGAATTATCATTATTAATGTTATTATCCTTATCTCTGCAGTTCATACTCTGTTGTACAGATAGGAGATCTTAGCTTGTAGAATTATCATTATTAATGTTATTATCCTTATCTCTGCAGTTCATACTCTGTTGTACAGATAGGAGATCTTAGCTTGTAGAATTATCATTATTAATGTTATTATCCTTATCTCTGCAGTTCATACTCTGTTGTACAGATAGGAGATCTTAGCTTGTAGAATTATCATTATCAATGTTATTATCCTTATTTTCAGTGCCGGTGTTGGGAGATCTGGGACGTACATCGGTCTGGATTCTCTCTTAATTCAAGGAAAAGAAAAGGGGAGGATCAATGTTTTTGAGTTTGTAAAACAAATGAGACAGGACCGAATGATCATGGTCCAGACACCGGTAAGACCGCAATATCTGAGGAATTCGACATGCAAATGTAGAAAGCATTTCAGATATCCATTTCACTTAATTGCTAAAATCGTAGATAAGTAATATTCAAGGTTTCAATCGTATAAATATATTTTGATTTATATACAAATAAGGTATATTGTGTTACATAGCGCGTTTTGTTTACCCTAGGAACAATACGTGTTCTTACATAGAGCACTTCACTATGGATTTCAAGCAAAGAACACCGTGATATCCGAACACGATCTTCCGGCAAAAGCGAAGTCATTATTGGATGAGTCCTCACCTTTGAATCTACAATCGTTGTATAACGAATATCAGGTATATTTGGATATTTTATTGAACATAGACATACTGAAGAAGTTTTATCTATCTATAATATTCATTTTCACTCGTATCTCGATTCAAAATATCCCTCCGTGATCGAGTGGTTAGAGCATCGGGCTCAATATCACACGGTTTCTCACCTCTGTTGGCGCTGGTTCGAATTCCGCTCGTGCCGGAAAGTGATAAAGTTTCCCAGTTTACTTTCGTAAGGTCGGTGGTCTCTTCCCTGGTACATTGTATCTGGATTCTCTCTCCCACCAATAAAAACTGGGCGCCACCAGATAACTGAAAAATTGTTGAGTGTGGCGGAAAACATCAATCAATCAATCAATCAATCAAAATATCCCAGCAAACTCGACATAAAACACTACAGTGTCTCCCAAATCTGTTTCAAACCTGTTAGTGAATATTCCATACCACCTACATGTGGTGTCTATGTCTCTCAACTGATTCGATACACTCCAGGATGCTTTGCGTATGATCAGTTTTGAAATCGATGTGGGTTACTGATCAATTGATGTTACATGGGCTTCAACAGTCTCGTTTAAATTCAGCATTTCACAAATGTTATGGCCCTTATACAGATCTAATTTACATATATAGCCTGCCACCAGGTCCAATATTGTCTGTTGTGTTTCATTCTCATTATTAGGCTGTTCTTTACATAGTGATTTTAACTAGAGATTATTCCGTTACCTGATTAAGATAGGAGACTTACGGGACCGGTCAACAGGGAATGCTTACTCCTCCTCCTAGGCATTTGGCGTCACCTCTGATGAATTTGATCATTGTTCGTCATTTTAATTTATTCATGTTTAACATTGTGTATCTGTTGAGAATCCCTCGTTGTAAATAATAGCTTTTTAGTATACACGCAAATTATTATAAACATATACTGAAAAGTTTATTTTTAAATGATCTTCAGTTTCTAGAAACATTGATACCAGTTTACAAGAGTGAAGAAAAAGATCTCCCCAGAACCTTAGAAAATAGAGCCAAAAATGTCGACATGGAGATATTACCAGGTATACTGTTACTGAGAAATGAAAGACAACACCCAATCTTAGAATAAACTGTACTTAGTTGCAGAACAATACTCCTATGTGTAGGTTACTCAACACGTAAATTTGTAGAATCAGATTTGTTTGTTTTCAGTGTCTAAATTCCGACCGTATCTGACCACCTACGTCAAAGGAAGAAACGAATACATCAATGCAGTTATTGTTCCAGTATGTTATAAAAATAAATTCATTAACTTCTAGAAATATCATACAGTTTTAAAGTTAAAAAAGACTCTGGTGTTAAATATTAATTCTGATTTCATTTCAATGTACACGTAATAGATAGTTTGTATTGTTCTTGTCTGAATGTGCGTTTGTTTTTATTTTCCAGTCTTTCACAAATCCCACTGCGTTCATTATTACCCAGAAGCCCCTTCCTGACACGGAGGTGGATCTGTGGAGATTGTGTGTGGATCATGAAGTGAACGTCCTGGTTGTTTTAGAGGGGAAGATCCAGGTATTTTGTGGACTTTCCAGTTCCTCTAGACTTCATCTTCACTGATTTAGTTCCATTTAAGTACTTGGAATGTATTTCTCTGCAATTCACTTTCGAATGTGAACTTCACGATCATAAAATGAGAATAGACTAAGCCAAAACTTACACATTCAATATATCCTAGATTTGTTACAATAACTAAAATTCATTATCAATCTTTTAAATCGTATCAAAAATCTACTATTATCTTGAATTTGATTTACATATAAACGTCAATAAGTGATGAGTTAGACCTGATCCCACCTCTGGTGTGTCCAGGGGTCCGTGTTTGCCCAACTATCTATTTTGTATTGCTTGTAGGAGTTATGAGATTGATCACTGTTCGTTATCTTCACCTTGCATTGAACTTCAGTCTATTCTCATCTGATTGTTCATCACTAGTTCGTTTGGTAATTTTTTACTCGTATATTTAAGGAAAACAAATGGCTACCAACGAAAGGACTGTCACGAAAATGTCCACCATTCATCATAACTGCGGGAAACAAAGAAACTCACACTGGTGGTATTATATTGGATAGTCTTCAAGTTACACAGGACGTAAGATTATTAGTCTACCGTAAATTACGGATATAACAAGTTACACAGGACGTAATATTATTAGTCTACCGTAAAACGTGGATATTACAACTTTCACAGGATGTAAGATTATCAGACTGCAGTAAATCACGGATATAACTAATTCATAGGACGAAAGATCATTAGTCTACAGTAAATCACGGGTATAACAAATTACACAGGATGTAAGATTATTTGTCTCCTGTAAAGCACGGATATAACACGTTACACAGGACGTAATATTATTAGTCTACAGTAAAGCATGGATATAACGTTTCATAATACGCGAAATTCGTTAGATTTGTAAGACTCTAAAGTGCGATGGGACTCCAAAGTGCGATGGTCACACCAAACCCCGATGGTCTGCGCCAAACCCCGATGGTGTGACACACTAAAGTGCGATGGTCCACACTCATGCGCCAAAGTGCTATGGTCTGACACGCCAAAGTGCGATGGTGTGATACGCCGAAACTCATTGGTTTGTAAACGACACAGTGGTGTGGTACAGACGGTACCAACCGTTTGTTGTTTCACTAAAATACCAGTGCAAAATCCATGCATAAAAAATAACAAGTTCAACTTATTCCATTACCATCTAGTTGTGTTATTAAATACAAAATTTTCCAACGCGAAATCGTATAGAATATTTTGCATTAGAGCATATCCCCAGGATTTTAGTACGTGTACATCACACGTAATAAATGATCCTGAATTGAATTTGCGCGAAGTAGATAGTTCAACAACAAATGTACTTTGCCGTTCTCACTATCCTCAATTTTGTATACCTTGCAGTTGCTGTCGTTCGTGTTGCATTTTGTCAGTTTTATTTTGAAAGACGTTGAGGATGACGTCACAATGACGTGACATCACAAACGTTACTTAACTCCGCACCATCGGACTTTCGCGTGGCCATCGCACTTTGGCGTCCGTAACGTTAACAAACCATCGCACTTTGGCGCAGACCATCACACTTTGGAGCGACCATCGCACTTTAGAGTCTTACATATTTAATTAGGTGTTCGTTACTACATTTGTGAGGAATGGAATTTGCTTCGTTATCAACGGTTAATCATTATAATAGTGTTAATTAAAACTGAGCTTCATTATATAATAACAACAGATTGATCTCAAACCAGTTTATAATCTTTAAAAAGTTCTAAAAAGATTTCGTGAGTTGGATCCATTCACAAGCTGTAACAAATAAAGGATATTGGAATTTGTTTTTACTATTAGGGAGATAAGAAGAACTTAAAAGTCTTCCAAGTACCGTCCAGAAATGAAGACGCCTTGCTGAAAGCCACGGAACTATTGTTAGACAGAGAGAAAACCAGCATACTGACGACTATTGTAATGAGCAAGTAAGTGATTTCATGAGTAAAATAAAAAACAAAAATATGTGAGTTCAGGTCTTGCAAACTTCCTCTACGGCTCCCAGATCTCTTCGTGATCTCAGTCACAGATCGTTCGTAAACTTTTATCATTGCATTCATTTCTTGTCAACATTTTGATATTGTATTGAGTAAACACGCATAAACTCACTCATAAATATCCACACACAAACACGCATAAAATCAAACATATATACCCCCCAAAACAATAACCCCTTGATATACCAGAGGTGGAATCAAATTTGTAGTAGGAAAAAGCATCTCCTGCCGATCGGTCACATCCGCTTTGATCCCTATATCTTGATCAGGTAAACGGAGTTATCCGTAGTCAAAATCAGTGTGCCAAGAACGACCTAGCAATCGGTATGAAACACATCAGACAGCATTTGACACAATGACAGGTTTTTATTGGCAAACTAGATCGTTATAACGAGCATTTATGTAATGGCACATGTTTTATATATTATAAGCGCTTGATCAATAACTTTTTTCCATTTAATCAAGGAATGGTGCCGGACCAGCAGGATTATTCTGTGTTTTACATAACGCTCTACAACAGCTTCGTATGGACGGAGAGGTGGACATATTTACAGCGGTCAAACAAATACAGACCAGAAGACCGGAAATCATCACAAAACTGGTTAGTATGAGGGTAAAGACATCGGTCAGTATACAGATTAACGATTAATATTATCCTGCATCCATGGTACCAATTGTATCTTACAACATAGAACCAGTGGTGAATCCAAAATATATTTCAAAGAGGAGGTGGAGATTGTGATCTAAGTAGGTACCTTTTCCCGCAAAGGAACGGGAAGGGTGGTGGTGTTTTAGAAACCCTAAATGACAGGAAAATACTTCTTTTGAAAAACATTCAAACGAAGAGGAATTACAACCCCCGTAATCCCCTCGAGATCCGCCACTGATGTACAGCCCCCGTAATCCCCTCAAGATCCGTCACTGATGTACAGCCCCCGTAATCCCCTCAAAATCCGTCACTGATGTACAGCCCCCGGAATATCTCGAGATCCGCCAGTAATGTGCCACACCCTTTACACTCTGTAGATCCGTCATTGAAACAACGTGAGAACCATCTTTTAAATAATGAAATCAACTCTTCGAATGATTGAAATTGCTGTATTTTTTAACACTGAACATAAAAGACAATGTGCTAATTGACATGAGTAGATTTTACAATCAATTCCCTGGAACAAGTAGTCCCTACTCCATCTAGAGATGATTGTGTTATAAAGGTAACTTGTTCTCCGAAAAGTCGTATGCTATCTCACAAATATGAAGTTTTCACCTATATCAACATAGTCAAACATCATCAGTGTATGATTAAGAAATGAAATTCAATTTTGAAAATACATGAATGGATGAACTGCGCATGCGTGATTCATGGAAAGTATGCAAGCGTAAATCGTTGTGGTTAATGTCTTAATGTATTTTCAAAAATAGAAATAAAATCAATTTTTCATATTTGCATTCTACTTTCATTTCTGTTGGAATTCCAAGCCGTTAAAATAGATATACTATATTTATCTTAAAAAAACGAGAGAGAAAACCGATGAATTTTGAGAATGAAAGCACTTCATAAAAATCATTTCGTATATTGCATTTTACTTGTATTTATGTTGGAATTCCTACTATTAGAATACACATACTATATGATATTTATCAAGATTCAGTACTTTGATTATTTTCTTGTAGGAGGAGTACCAGCAGTGTTATAAACTGGTTGCCCGCCCTGCTTCCTCTGGGGGAATATATGCTAATCTTTAAAACAAAATTACTACACAGCAATCCTCTAATTCGTATGCATTGTGTCATTATTTGTTTAATTTACATTCCACTGTGTTTAATTCATTAATCAGTGCATTAAGTTTTGTGTTTTATCTTATGATAATATTCGAAGAGAGTTTTCTTGTTCTTACTCTTGCTAGCCAAAATGGGAACTTCAAAACCGAAGCGAGATTCGTCGAGGCTAGATATTTGGACTGACGTCTCTTCCGAATCTCAGACCAGTGTCACACAAAGTGATTCGGGAAATCTTGCCTGAATTGTGGCCGTTTGTTGCGATTAAAATGGGTTAAACTGCATTTCTTGTCCGCTTTAACTTTTGGCCTTAAACATCCTATTAATTCCCTATCACTATAAAATGCATTTCTTACCTTTACACAATGTAAACCCCACAGTAAATAAAGTTGCCTATTTTTGAAGCCGTTGCAAATGACGACCATTTCATTTTTACCTTCTCAAAACTGAAGAGTTCTGATAATATATGACGCCTTCAAATCAATTGGTTAATTTGTTTTAGAAAGTTTTTTTGTATTGCTTTTAATGTTCATGCATAGATTCTTTATGCAAGGTGAAGATAACGAACAGTGATCAATCTCATATATAAAGTAATTGTCATTCAGTAAGTTTTGTATCTCTAGTTGTAATTCAAAGTATCATGAAATATACTATGGAGACTCTTCCGTGTACTTATTATCAAGATTGTGATATATATTTATAGGAATTACTTGTGCATGCGTGAGTATTGCTTTTGAATGCTATGAGAAAAATAAAAACTTGAAACTTGCTATGTTGAACCACTGTTCTTATTCACGTAACGGTGAAATTCACTTTCAAAACAGCTTTATTCTCTCAATTAATAAAATATTACCGCCATTCTTCCAGTTTCTACATCAGATCATCAGCTGACACGACATTCAACTGTGTTGTCGAATATTTAATCAAATTAAGCTTTATTTTCCTTTCGATTTAATTAACTCCTATGGTACAGGTTGAATTAAAACCACAAAAAGAATCCTTGAAATCAATATGAAATTCTTAGAATGTCACTCCAAAGTCATCTTGCATGGTGTTTCCGCATAATTCAGACGGAACACCACCACCTCAGACAACCATGGCAACCACGACATTTCACACTGATATAGACATGCAAGTCCAAGTGTTTATACATTCATAATATACTCCATTTAATCGAAAAATATTAATCTTTCAATTCTAAATCCCGTGAATTTGAAACATAAAATGGAAATTTTTGTTTTTGATAGATGTAACAAGAGTTACCTTTCTTTTCTCAAATATGCATTTATGTGTCTCTGATTCTACGTAGATAACAACTGAATGATGTGTTTGATTCACTTACTATAACAAGTAAATAAAAAGATATACACTTTTAAACAATTGTTACAAAAGACTTTGCTTAAGATGGGTTTGTTAAATTAAACTTTTATTTCAAAAAGACACTTCTGGGTTACATGCATTCACCTCTCCATATTATTCTCATACAGAATTAGTGAATGGGAGAATGCAGCGCTTTATCTATTGTTGTAACTAATGATTATTTAGCAACGAAAAGTTCCTAAATTCTGGGGAACTATTTTGGCCATTATTGAACGCCAAGTTTTCATGAAATTATAATATCTGCACCTAAACTCTCCGAACATGAATTGCCGTTATCGCGTTGTAAGCAAACATCAGATTAGTCATCGAATGGTGAGCTCTGGTAGCCTGTTTCAATGTTTTAAAAGGGACATTAGCTATGCAAGTGATGGCAACCATTATTTATCAAAATCTCCCAATGGCATAGTGATATATATTAATGGTTAATACAACATTTATTTTGTATATAAACAAGACCGACCTTATAAAACTACGTGAGATAACCGTGTGTAATGTAAATAAATATATACGAGAGAATTGCTGTCTTGCAAGACAATAATTAATAATCAGCAAAATGGCATATCCACGTGCCTATATTGAGGGTAGAAACTGTGTGAAATAATTAGATACTGATGTTATCTCTGAAATATATAATATAGAGCAGTTTTTATTGAACTGAATATTTGGTGACGAAATGACAGCTAATGCCCCTTTAAGAATCACTTAATTTTTATCACATATTGACCCTGGTTTACCGTTAAGGATTAGTAGATATTATTCACAATTTGAAACATTTCACAAGCATTAATCGATGCGTTTGGGTGAAATTTGAGAACACGAGTAACTTTTCTATTGCACACATTTGCATCAGTGCCTATACACGGCAATGCTTCATTTTCTAAACTGAGGAGAAAATGAATAAATCATCAGCATAAAACAGTGGAAATATAGTTTAGTTGTATGATAAAGAAGGTATTGCACTCCTATGCGTGAATGTTGGCTTTGAGGAATTATCTCGCAAGTTTCTCGATTTTCCGAACGCAATTTTGCCAAAGTTTATTTTATCTAGTCCAAACATGCAGTTTTATTAGAAAGTAATCTGAAAAATAAAATGAAATAAAGTCCGAATCTCGCTCGCGCCGGTAAGTGAGAAAGTTTCCCACTTTACTTTCGGAAGGTCGGTGGTCTCTTCCCAGTTATATTATAAAAGGATTATAATTTCCACCAATAAAAACTGGGTGCCACCAGATAACTGAAAAATTGTTGAGATTGGCGAAAAATAGCTAAACAATATAAATCTACGCCGTGTTGATTACACAGCTCAACACGATGTTAATTACACAGCTCAACACAGTGCTAATTACATGTCTGAAACATGTTCATGACACATGTTATGAGATTGATCACTGTTCGTTATCTTCACCTTGCATGTAAACACAGTGTTGTTTACAGCAGTTTGTTAATTACATTATCTTGTTAATTACATCTACATTTCATTACAGCCCTGTGTACGTTACAACCATGTGTTAATTACAGCTCTGTGTTTGTGATATGTAATTAACATGTACTCGTGAGTTTAATTGATTGAACATTATCTCACTGCTGTTTAGTAATTACATGTATATCTTATAATATCTGTATCATTATAGTTAGTGGAACACTATTAACCTTGGTATGCTAATTACTAATTCAATTGGGTTACTACTTAATTATTTATCTATATACAATTTGCTGTGGACTAATTTAGCTATGAACAATCTTTTGTGGACTAATTTGACTGTGTTACCAGTTATCTTTTTATATACAATCTTTTGTGGACTAATTAACTGTGTTACTACATATCTATCTATATACAATCGTTTGTGGAGTAATGTGACTGTGTTACTAATTATCTATCTATAAACAATCTTTCGTGGACTAATTTGACTGTGTTACTAGCTATCTATCTCTATACAATCTTTTGTGGATTAATTTGACTGTATTACTTATTATTTTCTATCATATTCAATCTTTGAAATACGCGTGAATCACTGAACACAATAAAAGTAAGTCAGTCATTTTGAGGTACTTAGGATATTTACTTTGTCAATATTCTGTATGTAGTCTAGAATTATAATACATCCACTACTGAGTGCTTGCCTATTATTTGTTTTAGTGTAATAAACTACTAATTGAACATCTTTTGTTTTTGTTAATAATGTATTTCAATATGTGTTTTATTTTTCAATGTGCAAATTAGATAAACATGATACAGAGTTCAGTCTTACATTATTACTGAGTACTTACTTAGATTTGTAGTACTGTAACATAGAGTGACTCCAAACTTCCAGTCTTCATCACAGATCTTCAGATTCAATATGTATTTTTACAATGTATATATTTATCTAATATTCTAATGTACTATAAGAAAGGTGAAGGTGAACAACAGTGATCAATCTCATAACTCCCACAAGCAATACAAAATAGATAGTTGGGCAAACACGGACCCCTGGACACACCAAAGGTGGGATCAGGTGCCCAGGAGGAGTAAGCATCCCCTGTCGACCGATCACACCCGCCGTGAGCCCCATATCATGTTCAGCTAAACGGAGTTATCCGCAGTTAAAATCAGTGTGACAAGAACGGCTTAACAATCGGTATGACACACGTCAGACAGCATTTTACCCAATGATAGGTTATTAGATAAACATGATATAGAGTTCACTCTTACATTATTACTTAGTACTTACTTAGATTTGTAAAACAGTAACAGAGAGTGACCCTATTATCAAAGATCTTCAGATTCAAGGTCACGGTCTTCTGTTCCCCATCAGTTGCACCACAACACTCCACAGTCCTACAAAACCAACATAAACAAGGTGTATTCATATCAAATTGAATTGTCAACAATTATATACATTTCAGAACTAGAGTGCAGTTTATTACAGTGTGTATTTATGGTTTGACCGGGAATCAAATCCGAGACTAGTATAGGGGTTCCGATCATGGTAGCTCAGGGGTAGATTATTCAGGGTTGAAGTCTGAAATGTCTTCATGCCACGTCAAACCAAAGATGCGAAACCTAAAATGTACACATTGGTAGCAATTGCTCCTTTGTCAAACACTCAGCACTTAGAAGTGAGAATCAGAGCTAGGTCTTTGGATATGATCTTAAAAACGGAGGTACTGTGCTGCATCTGACGTTACTCTGTTGTTAGAGCACCTGCCTAGAGATACTGGGACCCATGGGTGTAGGATATAAGCGTGTCTATAAATATCCATGGAACATTGAGCTGTCCTACAGTCCATTGGGTACAAATGTCGCCGCAGTAAGATGCATCAATCACTTCTAAAGTAAAAGAATTAACTCACACTGCCCCCCCCCCCCCCTCCACAATGTTGTTGTTTGGTCAGATAGTCAGAATATACTTACGCTAATGTCCAGCTGACTGACCTCATATTTCACTGGATCTGGGAGAACTTTCTATACAACCAATCACTCCATTCTAAATTCTACAAACACACCAAGGATGAGTCAGAAAGTTTACACATGGTGCAGGAAGTTAATCAAATGACTGTGGAATCTTTCATAGCCTCGTAATAAAGTTAACTAGATATGTTGCCTTGACAAATAAGATTCATGGATTAAGATAACGTATTCGGAATTATCCAGAATGATCAAGCAATCACTGACACGATATTGACCAGTTTCATCTTCAGTATTGATAATTTTGTATTAAATCTAGTAATTTTGCTGTTCACACTTAAACATAGACACGACATTGCCCACACTGTTGTCCTCAGTATTCATTATTTTGTATTCAGTAAAAGGCGAAGATAATGAACAGCAATTAATCTCATAACTCCTATAAGCAATAGAAAATAGCGTTGGGCAAAATACGGACCATTGGACACACCAGATGTGGGATCAATTACCTAGGAGAAGTAAGCATCCCCTAAAGATTTCGCAGTTCACACTTTTATCTTGCATTATATCAGACATCTTTAAAATCAAGAGGTCCACGGGTCACATTCCTCACCTGAGTCACCTTGCCCCATACCTAAAGATTTTCCCTATATATATTTCAAAAAACGTTTCATCCCCATTGTGGTCCCAACGTACCCCCTTGGGCATTGATATTGACAAACTTGAATCTACATTATGTCAGAAAGCTGACATTTAAATTCGAACTTTATTGGACCAGTGATTCTTAAAAAAAGAATATTTCAAAATATTTTTAGGTATATTCGCTAGAGGTGGGACGATGCATTGATGTTTCGTGATATTCATCTTGGTGATATATGCATGTCTATTGAATAATGATATCCGTCATAGAGTTTCCAAAAATATCCAAACGACACGTCACAAGTTGGGTATTTTAGTCTATCTATCAGAAAATGAAAATAGAACAAAGCAAGTGGCCCATTGGCCACATCGCTCACATGAGTCACCTTGACCTACATTCAAAGGTTTTTCATATATATTCGAATGTAAAACTTAGGACCCTATTGTGGCCTCAACCTCCCCCTGGGGGTCACGATTTTAACACATTGATTCTGCACTATGTCAGGAAGCTTTCATGTAAATCTGTACTTTCCTAGTCCACTGAATGGTTGTTGAGAAGATTTTTTTTTTAAAAATTGCCCTATATTTGCACTATATCAGGAAGCTTTCATATAAATCTCAGCTTTTCTGGCTCAGTGGTTCTTGAGAAGACTATTTTTAAATATTTTTTGTATATATTTGTATGTAAAACTTTGATCCCCTATTGTGGTCCCATCCGACCCCCTTGGGCCAGGATTTTAAATAATTGAAAATCTGCACTATATCAGGAAGCTTTCATATAAATCTCAGCTTTTCTGGCTCAGTGGTTCTTGAGAAGAAGATTTTTAAAGATTTTTCCTATATATTTGTATGTAAAACTTTGATCCCCTATTGCGGTGCCATCCGACCCCCGGGGGCCATGATTTTAACAATTTTGAATCTGCACTAACAAATAAAGCTTATCTACATATTTCATCTTTTCTGGCCCTTTGGTTTTTGAGAAGAATATTTTTTAATGACCCTACTCTATTTTTACCTTTTCTTGATAATCTCCCCTTGGAAGGTGGCCTGACCCTTTGTTTTAACAATTTAGAATTCCCTTTACCTAAGGATGCTTTGTGCCAACTTAGGTTGATATTGGCCCAGTGGTTTTTGAGAAGAAGTCAAATATGTTAAAAGTTTACAGACGGACAGACAGACGGACGGACGGACGGACGGTAAGACGGACAGACAGACAGGCGGACGGACGCCGGAATACGGGTGATCAGAAAAGCTCACTTGAGCCTTTAGCTCAGGTGGGCTAAAAACTTCGTAACAAAATGAGACGGACTGTTTGATTTTCGTTCGGGTAATTTGATCGATAATTATCTAAATTATGTTACTAAAAGGAAAATGAGATATTTTTATTTTCTAATTTGCTTAAATATTATTCTTTTTTTAAAAAACAAATAATGTTCACCTTCTTTTGGATATGACCTTAAGAACGGAGGTTCCGCGTCGCAGCAGGCATTAACAAGCTAAAAAAACCCTCACTGCTACGACACTGAGCGCTAAGTATAGGTCTAAATTTGTGGTACTTCACGTACAGCTGGTGACATCTCAAAAGGAGTGAAAAATTATCGACGGTACGTAATAAATATTTTTAAAACTTAAAACTATTAAAACTTAGCATATTTAAGCCATTATGTATAGGTAATAAGTATTGTAATATTTAGACATTATTTAAAAAAGAAAACTATTTCGACTGCATTTTCGGCCGACGACCTACAGGGGCTTCACTCCGGGCCCCCACCATGGCATTGTTTTGGGTTGGGTCAAAGACATTGTCATCGACTCGCTGCGGGTCTTACAGCAACCCCCAGGCCCCATTTTTGATACACTTCATTCTGCTTGTAGGGTAACATGAAGGGAGAAAGGACCAGGATTCGAACCCGGGCCCCTGCATCTCTAGTCAGTAGCTCTACCAACTGGCCAACGGCGATGGAACCCCCCTGACCGCTGCATTCCTCCCTCCTTAAATGTCTTTGCATCTGAATACATCAACACAGGATCTTAATCACCTGATGGGCATTTTCATCTGTTAATTCCAGGGGCTGGTCACGACACCAAATGTAACAGGAAGGGAGACAATGCAATGAAGCAGACCAGGATTCGAACCCGGACCCCCCCGAATCTCTAGTCAGGTGCTCTACCAATTTAACTGAACTAATCTGGCCATCAGCGATCGAATCCGGCTGACCGCTAAAGTAATCAACAACTTCGTTTGTCAGTCGGTTTTAAATCAATCTAACTAAATTGAGATGTTAGATCCGCTCGCATACTCGTATTTGCGAGTATGCAAGTATGTGGGGATCATAACTGAAGAGAGATGACTCTGAATTAAACTTCCCAATACATTTTGCCAAAGTTATCATTCTTTTATTGTCATTTTAATGGAGAATATTCGAATATTCCTTAGCATCCCCATTAGTTATCACTATATTTTGTTGTTTTAATTGATAATAAGAATTGATAAAATGACGAATAGTTTAAGGCCTTATTGAGATAAAACAAAACCTTTCTCAATTCAAAATACAAATTATATGGGAATGGTAGTAAAACAAACACTGCCTATGAATTCAATAGATGCATGTGACGCGGATGTCCTTCGTGTTACTCTCAGTCTGATAAACGCCGTGCCACAATCCACCACACAAAGCAGTCCTATGTTGAATTGTATGCCCAGTTACAGATTTAGAGGAGCTCAGCCTAACATTTTCAAATTTAAGGTAAATCGGTGTATCTTTTTTTGGAAAATGTATTAAACGATAAAAGAAACAATAATTTCTTCCACTCCCGGAAAAAATAAATGACAAAATCTTTTAATTTCGTTACTTACTTTATCGGGAGAACTTAATTTTTTTTTAAAAAACCTCTTAGAATAGTACAAATGACTAAATAGGAGAAATATTTCAATTCCCATAAAATCTGTAAAATCCAGGAGCTTCCTGAGTCTTCGCCCCCTGAACACCCACCAGGACTTCGCTTTGGACCCACTGCTTCATAATGTGGCACCCCCATAACCGCAATTCCTGGATCCGCCCCTGATGCCTCACATAAAAAAGAATTTAACATCGCTTAGGGTAACGCTCGTAACAATATGGGAACATGAATTTGAACAGTTGGTGTACGATAACGGAGAGATTGCCTCATTAGATGTTCAAAACTAACTTGATCCCGGATACACCCTTTTTAGGGGGGACTAATGCCACAAAATAAAAATAAAAAACACCGAAAAATTCTATTATTTAGTTTTCTATTCTCTCTACCTTCCGTCAATAGATATTTGTAAATAACCCAGAATTGTGGTATCATTAGACAACACTTTGCAATAACCAAAATAAAAGATCGCTTGTGTTATTGAGAAAATAAACGGTAAACTAGTATTTGTGTTGTCAGATTTGCGCGGAGAACGGAAGATAACTCCGGTGTCCTTGCTCTGACGAGCAGCGCTGTACGATGGGGACCTGCAATTCGCCAGGACTCGTGCCGATGTTTCAAAACAGGTTTTCACGTTATCAAAATGTGTAAAGAATACAATTTCCATAACGTCACACCATAGGGTGATCCACACTTTAATCTTCGCGATGGGGTGTGGGGTCTTAAACTTAAATTAGAATCGAGCGAATAGAGTCGAAAGAATACAAATCACAGTATATAAATGACTATGCAGTGCATGAATATATATATATATATATATATATATATATATATATATATACGATGCGATTCATAAAATGCCCGCTATGAGAGTCATTGCTAAATTGCTCATAAATTCCTTTTGGGGATGAATTTGAGCATTTTTGTGTGATATTACTGACACGATCTAGCAGAATTGAAAGCTCGGTTGTAGCACGTAGCTACGTTTCTTATAGAGCCAGAGTTAAAGAGTTATTGTGTCTGCATGTTTCTGGAAACCACGAAAAAGAACTCCGACATCAGAGAAAAAGAAACATTCCATCATTATTCTTAAAACATAGGGACTATTATATTGCTATATCCGGTTTGACCCTTCAATTTTGACCATTTCATCCCAAAACAAATAGGTGTCATAGACTCCTTATGATACACTCGTGAAAAAACATCCGCCTTACTCGTGAAATAAATTCCACATCCAACTGCAAAGCATGGAATACTCTCTCTCTCTCTCTCTCTCTCTCTCTCTCTCTCTCTCTCTCTCTCTCTTTGCATTCTGTATTTCATTTCATTTAAGTTTTGATAAAAATAGTGAATTCTAAATATATGCTATCAAGTACTAAATTGTTGTTCATTTTTCTCACAATATAATGATTTCTTTTTATTCGTATTTGAATTCTAGATTGAAAATCAAATCATTATTTAAAAAAACTACCGAGTTTTAGTTTACTTTCAGAGATACAAAATCTACCCATCGTGATGATACACGGCCCTTGGCTAGCGATGATTGAAACCATTAGCTATCACAATTTACAGCTTCCACAGACTGAAATCTCGACAGGGGCGTAGCTAGGACTATTTCAATATATAGGCCCGAAAGATGAAGCTAGGTGTGACGGAGGTCCGAAGAGGGGGGGGGGGGGGGGATTTGGTGCGGGAGGAGGTTGTCCATTTCCGCTGGTGGTGGGGTGGGGTGTCATCTCCGAAATAATTGTTTGAAATGTTGGGACTCATTTGCACTAATCTGAGCATCAAAATAATTGCAATAGATATTAAATATTGTACAACTTTTCAAAGATTTTAAACGTTAACTCGAGTGAGGCAATGTAATCACCATACGTTTGTAGAAAATATGCAACCATTATTTACATCATCTAGAATGCATTATAAAAAGAACATGCCCGACGGAATAATAATTTTATATATCCGATTTTAAAAAACTAGAAATATATATGAACATATTATTTTTTGCAAATATTTATAGGTAAACATATGTTTTGAAAATGAAAAAATAAATAAATATGTAGGCCTAACGAAGCTACATCCCTGTTAAATGACAGATATTACATAACTGTGTATGCACCACTGAAACTTGTACAGGAAACATTAACGTCAGCTTTCCTGGTTTTTAGCGTTTTCATTTAGTGCCATCACAAAAAACTTCTCTCCCCTATTTTCAGTGGCGGATTTAAGTCACCCCTGTACATTTTCAAATTTAAGGATCATAGTCTCTTAGACAGAAATTAAAAAAATAAACTAGATGCTGTCATAAGACAGTAATACCCACATACAAGTGATTGCCTTTAAATATACTTTCGTCCAAAAAAAAAATGGCGGATCCAGAGGGGAATCCAGGGGTTTAACGGCCTCCCCCTCCCCCCTCCCCCCGTCTTCCTGTGGGACATCTTTCTAGATTTTTTATATATGATACTGCTAATATTTGTAGGCAATTATTTTCAATGTACAAGTTAAATAAAAGATTAACTAGCACTGGATGATACACGTATATTTATTTTTATCGATTCACTTCTTCTTTTTTTTTACTTTATTTCATTTCTGGACACCCCCCTTTCATATCGCTGGATCCTATAATTAATATGTGTAACTAGTTAAGAAGCGACAGTGTGATTTGGCTATGGTGTTACATCCTCAGTTCCAAAAGGGGATGAAGAAGTTGACTCAGTAATTTGACAACTAGGCCTAAAGTTATTAAAATAAAGCACGTACTTAAATACTAAATCTTCAAATCATGACTTAATTCATCGTTAAAACGTACATTTTCACTACATACCGTTTCGACTTCCTACCATGCATAGGAAGGAGAGAGAGAGAGAGAGAGAGAGAGAGAGAGAGAGAGAGAGAGAGAGTCAATAAATCGAACTTCTCTACCATTTCAAAAGAAAGTGCATAAAATGTCAATAAAACGAACGGGACTGATATTACTTCGCATCGGGGTGATTTTAAAAGTCAAGTGACTGTACTCGATAAGGATGATTGATGGCACTTATCTAGTATGATCATGTTCTCTGCAAGTAGTTGTCGTATTTATTTCAGTGTGTATTTTTTACAAGTTTAATTTCTACTGAATTACATGCTCAAACAAATGTGACAAAAGTTATTGATCGGCAACCATCATATGCCGTTTCACTTTTCCCCTCTAAATATATCTATGATCACTTGAACCGGAATGACGTTTTGAATAGGGGTGTTGCTAAAACGCGGAACAGAAAACGAAACGGAAGACGGAAAGGAACGAAAAACGGAATACAATTTAAGAATTAGAATGGTTAATGTAGCTAAGATAACACACACATTCTGTTGATGGGAATTTGTTTACAAGCGGTAAAACAATTTCATTCTAAAATTCTGCATCATAAATTGAATAAGCAAAGTAAATGTTTGTATAACAATTCAAAAAGCGTTTTACAAGAATTTTGAAAGTTCGGCATTAACACCTAGCGCCACCTATGGGTAGAGAATGGAAAGAACACACGTGGTTTATATGCCCCCCCCCCCCCCCCCCCTCCTGGCAAAACGTCATAAACGCACATGTTCGTGTATTTACACATAATACCGTGTATGTGTGTACCTACAACAGGGAGTGTGGTATGTATATATAATACGGTGTAAGTGTGTACCTATAACAGCTAGGGATTGTGGTGCATGTGTGTATAAAACAACAAGAATTCATGATCTTTTTAAGTCAACAAGTTAAGCATCTGTGTTTGAATTATCATTTTGACTTAAACCGCAGCACTCAATTCCTAAATAGGGAGGGCCTTTACAAGTTTATTTCTAAATTAAATTCTTGTATCTTAACATTTAGATTAATAATGAGATGATCTTTTAATCCCAATCAAGCATAAATTCTCTGTTCGCCTTTTAGATATTTCATATATTATGAAGTAAATCTGTTAATTCCTTACTATGGATCGTAAACTTCACCTTAGTTTTCATTGGTTCTGTTTCAATCTTTCTTTCCCGTTGTATCTCTTCGGGTTCAACACTAATCCGCAGGTACGAAACTTCCACATCAATTTATTCCAAATGAGACAAACCTTGCATACACACCGGAATCGTTTGCTTTCAAATGTTATGTGATGCATCTAAATGTATATCGTACCAGGTGTAAAACTAAATTCAAATTCAACTATCTTAAAAAATATCTAGTTCGAATAAAAAGCAAGGTCGATTTAAAACGGCTATGTTTGGGGAATATTGTTGAAAAAAGTGACTAAGCCGGGGAAAAAAGGGGGGAGGGGAGCAAAAAAGGAAAATAAGCCAGGAAAAACGATGGTACCCGCAGGCGTTTGATACGTTCCATGGTAAGTTAATGGTTTTAAAATACACATGCATTCGTATGAAGTATATCAAACAGAGGATTCTGTGGATGACTTCCCGCTCTCTCTGTAATCTCTGCTTCCTTAGCTCATAATAAGCCTTTTGATTTTACAAAATGCCGACCCCATACATTAAATTGAATACAATATTTTCCGTTCCGTTCCGTTCTATTTTCCGTTCTGCGTTTTAGGAACACCCTTTAAATAATGAGAAAAAAAGTTTACGAAGGCAATCAATCTCTACCCAGAGTTGTCGTTCCTTGCTCTCAATTAAACCTCTTGGGACGGGCGACGATTTGGAGTGTAACACTGTTTCTCCAAGTAATGTGTGGAGTGTCGGTCATCTGTCTGTGTCTCGCAAACTTGGTAAAGACAAATATCATGCTGGATCACGTGATGGAAGGGGATATAGACTTCCTTTGGAAACGCGTACATACTCAATATTGCGTCGCTTATGGAGACCCACATCTTGAAGAGTGACCTTGACTTTTGGTCTTGACACCATTTCTAAGGTCAATCACCTAAGACCTTGATGAGGACAAAGTGTGATATTAACCATAACCCACTTTCAATGTCATTCAAGGTCAACAATCCCATTCCAGTGGAGTCTGGGTCTTCACGACCGCTCATCTTTGAGTAATTACTTTCGGAGACAGTCGTTGAGTTTGAGGGTCTTCGGATTTCTGGGATTCATCTCTCACAGAAATAAGTTGTGAGTTGAATTTGTCAGCGACTGTCTCAGCTCTTAGACTATCATGTGACTACTCCTACAGATGTAGATGGAGCTTTATCATAGAAAACGTCATTTCCCGGCCCCTATTTGCCCCCTGAGGCTAATTTGAAAATTCCGAAACCTTATTGCACATATATAGGACATTGCTATTCAGCTCCTTGGATATCATTTGGATTGCGCTATAAATGTGGACACAGTTTTAGTGACAACAACCGGGACGGACAGACTCGGATCTAAACAATATACCCGAACTTTCTTTATAAATTGCGGGTATAACAAATCCACTCATAGAAATACATGAGAAAATCTTTTGATTTATTGTTACGTTTATTGGGATAACTTAAGTTCTAACACTCCCCCCCCCCCCCCCCCCCCCCCCCCCCCCCCCCAATAATTTTGTGTCATTTTCATCAATTTCATCTCTACAACAGAATTTTTTTAAATATCACACAGGAGACATATTTCAATCCCTTTAAAATATAGAAAATCCACGAGGTCCCATTAGGCCTTCGTCCTAAACCGACTGGGGACTTGAAGGAGGCCCCACACCACCTGTTGCCTCCCCTAATTTCAATTTCTGCATCCGCCCGTAATCGTAAACTCTATCCCACAGGGCCATGGTTTGATTAAACTTAAATCCGCGCTTTCTGTCCATGTTTTAATATCACGTGCAATTCGGTAGTACTGTTCTTATTGAGAAATTCTTGATAATGTGTCGTTTTTGTCCCGTAAAATACTTGGTTCGCCTATTGTGGCCTATCCTTACTCCTTGGGGGCCATGATTTGAACAAAAGTCGATCTGCAGTACATGTGCTTTGATATTGAGATAATTAATCATGAACCTGTTGTTCTTGAAATGAAGGTTTTCAAAACTTTCCTACATACCCATACGTAAACATTGTTCTTGAAAGTTATCAGATCGGAGGATTTTGAGACTGTTGGAACCCCTACAGCATCAATTTGTTTGTCAGCAGCCTGCTTTGATTTAAAAGCTTACCATAAGCAGAACAAGCTCTTGCGTATCGAATCAAATGAGAGATATAAACACCATATGCAGGTGACACTGAATTATTTCTACATAAAATTAAATATGGGAAGTTGACGATGGAGAAGCTTAAATCATCCCGTTTGTCATATAGTTGAGTAGTGTTATTTTGCCGTTGATATCTTCTTTCAATAAAATATCTAGGTATGAAGCAGAAGTGGACGACTCTGTGGTGTCTTTTATTTCGAGCTCATAGGGATATATTGAAGTGATCCATTCGTGTGACCCAGCACTTGCCCACCCCTTCCGAGGGCAGGGATATATCAGAGGGCGTGGTTCTGAATATCTTCTTATTACGGAAGTTTTGCATCAGATTTATGTTTTCTGGTTAATTGGCTCTTGTAATATTGCAACACCATGTTTAAAAACTCCTACATCGAGTGCAGATTACATGTTTGTTTAATTCAAGGTTAAAAATTCCAACATCGGGCATCGGGTTCTGATTTCGTGTTTGTTTAATTCAAGGTGGTAACGTTGTCCTGATACTTTTAGATTTTTATGTTTAAATAAAACAAAAGTGAATTGTCGATTCTTCAAACGTGATCATATTACAACTCTTGTAAAATATTATTTTTAAGAATATGTCCGTGTATTTTCACCATTACCTTATTACATGTAGTGTTCAGGGGCGGATCCAGGGCTTGCACTTACGAGGGCGCCACTTTATAAGGCAGGGAGTCTGTGGGCGTCTTGAGACCCGCATTGGGTTCAGGCAAAGCCCTCGTGGGAGGCAGGGGGCGAAGCCCTCAGAGGCTGCCTAATTTTACAGATCTTATAGGACTTGAAATATGTCTCCTATTTAAGTCATTTGTAATATTTTTTATCAATTTTAATAAAGTGAAATTAGTAAAATAATACATAGTTGAGGGTTTTTTTTTTTTAGGGGGGGGGGGGAATTAACTTCTCCCAATAAAGTAATTCTAATAATCAAAAGATTTTGTCAATTATTTCTCCGGGAGTGGAGGAAATTATTGCTTCTTTTATCGTTTAGTACATTTTTCTAAACAAGACACCACGATTTACTGTAAATTTGAAAATTTTAGGGGGGGGGGGGGGTCTGAATATACTAATTCACATTCAAATCAGGAATTGCCTGCAGTGTACATTATTATTAAACAGTACATTTAGGGATATTTTAATGACGAAAGGATGGTTAGATGATTAAAAGGAAATTTTTCAAAACCAGGCATTCTCAAAAACACAATATATATAGTTTTTGTAATCGTTGGAATGTTTGTCTCAAAATGCTAAAAAAAAACATATCAGGGAGGGGGGAGAGGGTATTGATAGTTTGTCTTTTTCTAAAACTCCACATTTTATATCATGCTTATTTAGCCTTTAGCACATTTTCACACACCCTGCAAGGCGACCATGTTCACAGCAAAACTCCTAGATTGATCGATTGTATATTGTTTAACGTCGCTCTCGAGAATATTACACTCACATGGAGACGTCACCACTGCCGGTGAAGGGCTGCAAAATTTAGGCCTATGTTCGGCGCTTATGACCTTTGAGCAGGGAGGAGGGTCTTTATCGTGCCACACCTGCTGTGACACGGTACCTTGGTTTTTGCGGTCTCATCCGAAGGATAGCCCCACTTAGTCGTCTTTTACGACAAACAAAGGGGTACTAGACCTATTCTAAACTCGGATCCCCACGAGATCAAAGCTCCTAGAAGCTGTGTCTAAAGGCAAATAACACACCTTGATGATCTTCGTGGTTTGTCCACTGTGGGAAGTATAAAACTCGTGTCATATTTTGTAGGTTAACAACATGAGAGTATATGGGAGAGTATGTTTGCAATGAGAGCAGTTTCTCTCCCGTTTACATTTTCTGATGCGAGGAAGCCTAATGCGCTCTTTATACACCCTCAGCAGTACAGCGTACTGCCCGCACGCACCAATTTAAAATCGCTAGTTGAGTGTACCGTTCAGAGAGAGAGAGAGAGAGAGAAAGAGAAAGGGGGGTCTGAGAAATTTACACGAAAGAGACACATACATAAAAAGGTGCAATCTCCGTTCGGTATCTCACAATGTGCTACAAAGTGTTGCACATATTGCGACGCTATGCAACAAAAATAAGAATGAAATAGAGTTACATAGCGTCGCCATTGGTTGTTACACACCGTGTCGTATCAGAACAGATCTGCCTAGGAGCAGGCATATAGAATCAGGGGCAATGCCCTAATTGATGACAACGATCGTTTCCTGGTTTGTTTTTGTTTTAATGAAGATACATGTGTATCATTAGGTAACTCCCCTATACTATTTCTGAAGGACATCCCACCATTTATTTCAATTCAAAACAAAATCTATATAGATTTAAAATTAAAAATGTTAGGATTAGAAACGTTTTGGAAATATTTTACCCCATATTCACCGTAATGTTTTTCTTGCTTCTACTCCCGATTCGATGTGTTAAAAATTCCAAATTTTCAACCATTCAGCTGCGAAAGTAATGCTACAATAACGTCAAAGGTGATTTGTTAGAAGCATTTTCATAAATAAACTCTCATTTCCTATAGGGTCCTGAACTTACACCCCAGGTCCTGACTTTTAACTACCTGCGGGTCCTGACTTTAAACTACCCCGGGTCCTGACTTTAAACTACCCCAGCTCCTGACTTTTAAATACCCCGTCCTGACTTTTAACTACCGCGGGTCCTAATTTTTAACTACCGCGGGTCCTGATTTTTAACTACTCCGGATCCCGACTTTTAACTACCTCGGGTCCCGACTTTCAACTACCCCGGGTTCTGACTTTAAACTACCCCGGGTCCTGACTTTTAACTACTGCAGGTCCTGACTTTTAACTACCCCAGCTCCTGACTTTTAACTACCCCAGATCCCGACTTTTAACAACCCCGGGTCCTGACTTTTAACTACCGCGGGTCCTGATTTTTAACTACCCCGGATCCCGACTTTCAACAACCTCGGGTCCTGACTTTCAACTACCCCGGGTCCTGACTTTTAATTACCGCGGGTCCTGACTTTTAACAACCCCGGATCCTGACATTTAACAACCCCGGGTCCTGAATTTTAACTACCCCGGGTCCTGACTTTTAATTACCCCGTGTCCTGACTTTTAACTACCGCGGGTCCTGATTTTTAACTACCCCAGATCCCGACTTTTAACTACCTCGGGTCCTGACTTTCAACTACCCCGAGTCCTGACTTTTACCTACACCGGGTCCTGACTTTTAACTACCCCGTCCTAACTTTTAACTAACCCGGGTCCCGACTTTAAACTTCCCCGGGTCCTGACTTTAAACAACCCGGGTCCTGACTTTTAGCTACCCCGGATTCTGACTTTTAACTACTCCGGATCCTGACTTTTAACTACCGTGGGTCATGATTTTTAACTACCCCGGATCCTGACTTTTAACTACCTCGGGTCCTGATTTTAGTTACCCCGGGTCCTGACTTTTAACTACCCCGCGTCCTGACTTTTAACTACCGCGGATCCTGACTTTTAACTTCCGCGGGTCCTGACTTTTAACTACCCCTGGTCCTGACTTCAAACTACCCCGAGTTCTGACTTTTGACTACCGCGGGTCCTGACTTTTAACTACCGCGGGTCCTGATTTTTAACTACCCCGGATCCCAACTTTTAACTACCTCGGGTCCTGACTTTCAACTACCCCGGGTCCTGACTTTTAAATATCCCGTCCTGACTTTTAAGTACTCCGGATCCTGACTTTTAACTACCGTGGGTCATGATTTTTAACTACCCCGGATCCTGATTTTTAACTACCCCGGGTCCTGATTTTAGTTACCCCGGGTCCTGACTTTTAACTACCCCGCGTCCTCACTTTTAACTACCGCGGATCCTGACTTTTAACTACCGCGGATCCCGACTTTTAACTACCGCGGGTCCTGACTTCAAACTACCCCGAGTTCTGACTTTTGACTACCGCGGGTCCTGACTTTTAACTACCGCGGGTCCTGATTTTTAACTACCCCGGATTCCAACTTTTAACTACTTCGGGTCCTGACTTTCAACTACCCCGGGTCCTGACTTTTAACTACCCCGGATTCCAACTTTTAACTACTTCGGGTCCTAACTTTCAACTACCCCGAGTCCTGACTTTTTAATACCCCGTCCTGAGTTTTAAATACCCCGGGTCTCGACTTTAAACTACCCCGGGTCCTAACTTTAAACAACCCGGGTCCTGACTTTTAACTACCACGGATCCTGACTTTTAACAACCCCAGGTCCTGACTTTTAACTACAGCGGGTCCTGATCTTTAACTACCCCGGATCCCGACTTTTAACAACCTCGGGTCCTGACTTTCAGCTACCCCAGGTTCTGACTTTTAACTACCGCGGGTCCTGACTTTTAACTAACCCAGGTCCTGACTTTTAACCATCCCGGCTCCTGACTTTTAACTACCGCGGGTCCTGACTTTTAACTACCGCGGGTCCTAATTTTTAACTACCCCGGATCCCGACTTTTAACAACCTCGGGTTCTGACTTTCAACTACCCCGGGTCCTGACTTTAAACTACCCCGGGTCCTGACTTTTAACTACCGCGGGTCCTGACTTTTAACTATCCTGGCTCCTGACTTTTAACTACCACGGGTCCTGACTTTTGAAATCCGCGGGTCCTGACTTTTAACTACCTCGGATCCTGACTTTTAAGAACGGCGGGTCCTGACTTTTAACTGTCGCGGGTCCTGATTTTTAACTACCCCGGATCCCGACTTTTAACAACCTCGGGTCCTGACTTTCAACTACCCCGGGTCCTGACTTGTAACTACCGCGGGTCCTGACTTTTAACAACCCTGGATCCTGACTTTTAACTACCCCGGGTCCTGAATTTTAACTACCCCGGGTCCTGACTTTTAATTACCCCGTGTCCTGACTTTTAACTACCGCGGATCCTGACTTTTAACTTCCGCGGGTCCTGACTTTTAACTACCCCTGGTCCTGACTTCAAACTACCCCGAGTTCTGACTTTTGACTACCGCGGGTCCTGACTTTTAACTACCGCGGGTCCTGATTTTTAACTACCCCGGATCCCAACTTTTAACTACCTCGGGTCCTGACTTTCAACTACCCCGGGTCCTGACTTTTAAATATCCCGTCCTGACTTTTAAGTACTCCGGATCCTGACTTTTAACTACCGTGGGTCATGATTTTTAACTACCCCGGATCCTGATTTTTAACTACCCCGGGTCCTGATTTTAGTTACCCCGGGTCCTGACTTTTAACTACCCCGCGTCCTCACTTTTAACTACCGCGGATCCTGACTTTTAACTACCGCGGATCCCGACTTTTAACTACCGCGGGTCCTGACTTCAAACTACCCCGAGTTCTGACTTTTGACTACCGCGGGTCCTGACTTTTAACTACCGCGGGTCCTGATTTTTAACTACCCCGGATTCCAACTTTTAACTACTTCGGGTCCTGACTTTCAACTACCCCGGGTCCTGACTTTTAACTACCCCGGATTCCAACTTTTAACTACTTCGGGTCCTGACTTTCAACTACCCCGAGTCCTGACTTTTAAATACCCCGTCCTGAGTTTTAAATACCCCGGGTCTCGACTTTAAACTACCCCGGGTCCTAACTTTAAACAACCCGGGTCCTGACTTTTAACTACCACGGATCCTGACTTTTAACAACCCCAGGTCCTGACTTTTAACTACAGCGGGTCCTGATCTTTAACTACCCCGGATCCCGACTTTTAACAACCTCGGGTCCTGACTTTCAGCTACCCCAGGTTCTGACTTTTAACTACCGCGGGTCCTGACTTTTAACTAACCCAGGTCCTGACTTTTAACCATCCCGGCTCCTGACTTTTAACTACCGCGGGTCCTGACTTTTAACTACCGCGGGTCCTGATTTTTAACTACCCCGGATCCCGACTTTTAACAACCTCGGGTTCTGACTTTCAACTACCCCGGGTCCTGACTTTAAACTACCCCGGGTCCTGACTTTTAACTACCGCGGGTCCTGACTTTTAACTATCCTGGCTCCTGACTTTTAACTACCACGGGTCCTGACTTTTGAAATCCGCGGGTCCTGACTTTTAACTACCTCGGATCCTGACTTTTAAGAACGGCGGGTCCTGACTTTTAACTGTCGCGGGTCCTGATTTTTAACTACCCCGGATCCCGACTTTTAACAACCTCGGGTCCTGACTTTCAACTACCCCGGGTCCTGACTTGTAACTACCGCGGGTCCTGACTTTTAACAACCCTGGATCCTGACTTTTAACTACCCCGGGTCCTGAATTTTAACTACCCCGGGTCCTGACTTTTAATTACCCCGTGTCCTGACTTTTAACTACCGCGGGTCCTGATTTTTAACTACCCCAGATCCCGACTTTTAACTACCTCGGGTCCTGCCTTTCAACTACCCCGAGTCCTGACTTTTACCTACCCCGGGTCCTGATTTTTAACTACCGAGGGTCCTGACTTTTAACTATCCCGTCCTAACTTTTAACTAACCCGGGTCCCGACTTTAAACTTCCCCGGGTCCTGACTTTAAACAACCTGGGTCCTGACTTTTAGCTACCCTGGATCCTGACTTTTAACAACCGTGGGTCATGATTTTTCACTACCCCGGATCCTGACTTTTAACTACCCCGGGTCCTGATTTTAGTTACCCCGGGTCCTGACTTTTAACTACCCCGCGTCCTTACTTTTAACTACCACGGATCCTGACTTTTAACTACCGCGGATCCCGACTTTTAACTACCGCGGGTCCTGACTTTTAACTTCCGCGGGTCCTGACTTTTAACTACCCCTGGTCCTGACTTCAAACTACCCCGAGTTCTGACTTTTGACTACCGCGGGTCCTGACTTTTAACTACCGCGGGTCCTGATTTTTAACTACCCCGGATCCCAACTTTTAACTACCTCGGGTCCTGACTTTCAACTACCCCGGGTCCTGACTTTTAAATACCCCGTCCTGACTTTTAAGTACCCCGGGTCTCGACTTTAAACTACCCCGGGTCCTGACTTTAAACAACCCGGGTCCTGACTTTTAACTACCCCGGATCCTGACTTTTAACAACCCCAGCTCCTGATTTTTAACTACCCCGGATCCCGACTTTTAACAACCTCGGGTTCTGACTTTCAACTACCCCGGGTCCTGACTTTCAACTACCCCGGGTCCTGACTTTTAACTACCGCGGGTCCTGACTTTTAACTATCCCGGCTCCTGACTTTTGACTACAGCGGGTCCTGACTTTTGAAATCCGCGGGTCCTGACTTTTAACTACCTCGGATCCTGACTTTTAAGAACGGCGGGTCCTGACTTTTAACTGTCGCGGGTCCTGACTTTTACCTACCTCTGGTCCTGACTTTTAACTACCCTGGGTCCTGACTTTTAACTAATCCGGCTCCTGACTTTTAACTACCGCGGGTCCTAATTTTTAACTACCGCGGGTCCTGATTTTTAACTACCGCGGGTCCTGATTTTTAACTACCTCGGATCCCGACTTTTAACAACCTCGGGTCCTGACTTTCAACTACCCCGGGTCCTGACTTTTAACTACCGCGGGTCCTGACTTTTAACAACCCTGGATCCTGACTTTTAACTACCCCGGGTGCTGAATTTTAACTACCCCGGGTCCTGACTTTTAATTACCCCGTGTCCTGACTTATAACTACCGCGGGTCCTGATTTTTAACTACCCCAGATCCCGACTTTTAACTACCTCGGGTCCTGACTTTCAACTACCCCGAGTCCTGACTTTTACCTACCCCTGGTCCTGATTTTTAACTACCGCGGGTCCTGACTTTTAACTACCCCGTCCTAACTTTTAACTAACCCGGGTCCCGACTTTAAACTTCCCCGGGTCCTGACTTTAAACAACCTGGGTCCTGACTTTTAGCTACCCCGGATCCTGACTTTTAACTACCGTGGGTCATGATTTTTAACTACCCCGGATCCTGACTTTTAACTACCCCGGGTCCTGATTTTAGTTACCCCGGGTCCTGACTTTTAACTACCCCGCGTCCTGACTTTTAACTACCGCGGATCCTGACTTTTAACTACCGCGGATCCCGACTTTTAACTACCGCGGGTCCTGACTTTTAACTTCCGCGGGTCCTGACTTTTAACTACCCCTGGTCCTGACTTCAAACTACCCCGAGTTCTGACTTTTGACTACCGCGGGTCCTGACTTTTAACTACCGTGGGTCCTGATTTTTAACTACCCCGGATCCCAACTTTTAACTACCTCGGGTCCTGAATTTCAACTACCCCGGGTCCTGACTTTTAAATACCTCGTCCTGACTTTTAAGTACCCCGGGTCTCGACTTTAAACTACCCCGGGTCCTGACTTTAAACTACCCCGGGTCCTGACTTTAAACTACCCCGGGTCCTGACTTTTAACTACCGCGGGTCCTGACTTTTAACTATCCCGGCTCCTGACTTTTCACTACAGCGGGTCCTGACTTTTGAAATCAGCGGGTCCTGACTTTTAACTACCTCGGATCCTGACTTTTAAGAATTGCGGGTCCTGACTTTTAACTGTCGCGGGTCCTGACTTTTACCTACCTCTGGTCCTGACTTTTAACTACCCTGGGTCCTGACTTTTAACTATTCCGGCTCCTGACTTTTAACTACCGCGGGTCCTAATTTTTAACTACCGCGGGTCCTGATTTTTAACTACCACGGGTCCTGATTTTTAACTACCCCGGATCACGACTTTTAACAACCTCGGGTCCTGACTTTCAACTACCCCGGGTCCTGACTTTTAACTACCGCGGGTCCTGACTTTTAATAACCCTGAATCCTGACTTTTAACTACCCCGGGTGCTGAATTTTAACTACCCCGGGTCCTGACTTTTAATTACCCCGTGTCCTGACTTATAACTACCGCGGGTCCTGATTTTTAACTACCCCAGATCCCGACTTTTAACTACCTCGGGTCCTGACTTTCAACTACCCCGAGTCCTGACTTTTACCTACCCCGGGTCCTGATTTTTCACTACCGCGGGTCCTGACTTTTAACTACCCCGTCCTAACTTTTAACTAACCCGGGTCCCGACTTTAAATTTCCCCGGGTCCTGACTTTAAACAACCTGGGTCCTGACTTTTAGCTACCCCGGATCCTGACTTTTAACTACCGTGGGTCATGATTTTTAACTACCCCGGATCCTGACTTTTAACTACCCCGGGTCCTGATTTTAGTTACCCCGGGTCCTGACTTTTAACTACCCCGCGTCCTGACTTTTAACTACCGCGGATCCTGACTTTTAACTACCGCGGATCCCGACTTTTAACTACCGCGGGTCCTGACTTCAAACTACCCCGAGTTCTGACTTTTGACTACCGCGGGTCCTGACTTTTAACTACCGCGGGTCCTGATTTTTAACTACCCCGGATCCCAACTTTTAACTACCTCGGGTCCTGACTTTCAACTACCCCGGGTCCTGACTTTTAAATACCTCGTCCTGACTATTAAGTACCCCGGGTCTCGACTTTAAACTACCCCGGGTCCTGACTTTAAACAACCCGGGTCCTGACTTTTAACTACCCCGGATCCTGACTTTTAACAACCCCAGGTCCTGACTTTTAACTACAGCGGGTCCTGATCTTTAACTACCCCGGATCCCGACTTTTAACAACCTCGGGTCCTGACTTTCAACTACCCCAGGTTCTGACTTTTAACTACCGCGGGTCCTGACTTTTAACTAACCCAGGTCCTGACTTTTAACCATCCCGGCTCCTGACTTTTAACTACCGCGGGTCCCGACTTTTAACTACCCCGGGTCCTGACTTTTAACTACCCGAAATTCTGACTTTTAACTACCCCGGATCCCGACTTTTAACTACTGCGGGTCCTGACCTTTAACTACCCCAGCTCCTGACTTTTAACTACCCCGGATCCCGACTTTTAACAACCTCGGGTTCTGACTTTCAACTACCCCGGGTCCTGACTTTAAACTACCCCGGGTCCTGACTTTTAACTACCGCGGGTCCTGACTTTTAACTATCCCGGCTCCTGACTTTTAACTACAGCGGGTCCTGACTTTTGAAATCAGCGGGTCCTGATTTTTAACTCCCTCGGATCCTGACTTTTAAGAACGGCGGGTCCTGACTTTTAACTGTCGCGGGTCCTGACTTTTACCTACCTCTGGTCCTGACTTTTAACTACCCTGGGTCCTGACTTTTAACTATTCCGGCTCCTGACTTTTAACTACCGCGGGTCCTAATTTTTAACTACCGCGGGTCCTGATTTTTAACTACCCCGGATCCCGACTTTTAACTACCTCGGGTCCCGACTTTCAACTACCCCGGGTTCTGACCTTAAACTACCCCGGGTCCTGACTTTTAACTACCGCAGGTCCTGACTTTTAACTACCCCAGCTCCTGACTTTTAACTACCCCGGATCCCGACTTTTAACAACCCCGGGTCCTGACTTTTAACTACCGCGGGTCCTGATTTTTAACTACCCCGGATCCCGACTTTTAACAACCTCGGGTCCTGACTTTCAACTTCCCCGGGTCCTGACTTTTAACTACCACGGGTCCTGACTTTTAACAACCCTGGATCCTGACTTTTAACTACCCCGGATCCTGACTTTTAACAACCCCGGGTCCTGAATTTTAACTACCCCGGGTCCTGACTTTTAATTACCCCGTGTCCTGACTTTTAACTACCGCGGGTCCTGATTTTTAACTACCCCAGATCCCGACTTTTAACTACCTCGGGTCCTGACTTTCAACTACCCCGAGTCCTGACTTTTACCTACCCCGGGTTCTGATTTTTCACTACCGCGGGTCCTGACTTTTAACTACCCCGTCCTAACTTTTAACTAACCCGGGTCCCGACCTTAAACTTCCCCGGGTCCTGACTTTAAACAACCTGGGTCCTGACTTTTAGCTACCCCGGATCCTGACTTTTAACTACCGTGGGTCATGATTTTTAACTACCCCGGATCCTGACTTTTAACTACCTCGGGTCCTGATTTTAGTTACCCCGGGTCCTGACTTTTAACTACCCCGCGTCCTGACTTTTAACTACCGCGGATCCTGACTTTTAACTACCGCGGATCCCGACTTTTAACTACCGCGGGTCCTGACTTTTAACTTCCGCGGTTCCTGACTTTTATTTACCCCTGGTCCTGACTTCAAACTACCCCGAGTTCTGACTTTTGACTACCGCGGGTCCTGACTTTTAACAACCCTGGGTCCTGAATTTTAACTACCCCGGGTCCTGACTTTTAATTACCCCGTGTCCTGACTTTTAACTACCGCGGGTCCTGATTTTTAACTACCCCAGATCCCGACTTTTAACTACCTCGGGTCCTGACTTTCAACTACCCCGAGTCCTGACTTTTACCTACCCCGGGTCCTGATTTTTAACTACCCCGGATCCTGACTTTTAACTACCCTGTCCTAACTTTTAACTACCCCGGGTCCCGACTTTAAACTTCCCCGGGTCCTGACTTTAAACAACCTGGGTCCTGACTTTTAGCTACCCCGGATCCTGACTTTTAACTACCGTGGGTCATGATTTTTAGCTACCCCGGATCCTGACTTTTAACTACCCCGGGTCCTGATTTTAGTTACCCCGGGTCCTGACTTTTAACTACCCCGCGTCCTCACTTTTAACTACCGCGGATCCTGACTTTTAACTACCGCGGATCCCGACTTTTAACTACCGCGGGTCCTGACTTTTAACTTCCGCGGGTCCTGACTTTTAACTACCCCTGGTCCTGACTTCAAACTACCCCGAGTTCTGACTTTTGACTACCGCGGGTCCTGACTTTTAACTACCGCGGGTCCTGATTTTTAACTACCCCGGATCCCAACTTTTAACTACCTCGGGTCCTGACTTTCAACTACCCCGGGTCCTGACTTTTAAATACCCCGTCCTGACTTTTAAGTACCCCGGGTCTCGACTTTAAACTACCCCGGGTCCTAACTTTAAACAACCCGGGTCCTGACTTTTAACTACCCCGGATCCTGACTTTTAACAACCCCAGGTCCTGACTTTTAACTACAGCGGGTCCTGATCTTTAACTACCCCGGATCCCGACTTTTAACAACCTCGGGTCCTGACTTTCAGCTACCCCAGGTTCTGACTTTTAACTACCCTGGGTCCTGACTTTTAACTATCCCAGCTCCTGACTTTTAACTACCGCGGGTCCTGACTTTTAACTACCCCGGGTCCTGACTTTTAACTACCCCGGATCCCGACTTTTAACTACCCCGGGTTCTGACTTTTAACTACCCTGGGTCCTTACTTTTAACTACCCCGGATCCCGACTTTTAACTACCTCGGGTCCTGACTTTCAACTACCCCGGGTCCTGACTTTTAACTACCCTGCGTTCTGACTTTTTAACTACCGCGGGTCTTGACTTCTAATTACCTGTACTGTGATTAAGCATGGTCTTTCTGTTGTTTTTAAGATCTTTATAATTCTCACGTAAAATATTTATTCCCTATGGTGGCCCCAGCCTATTTCATGGAAGGGGGGTGGGTCAATCTGAAGAAACAAATCTACACTACCTAGGGATTAACCATGGTTTTCGTCTACACTTGAAAAGAAAATTCTAAACAACGAGATGTTTGTAAAACACATATGTCCCCCATCGTGCAAAATTGTGAAGAGTGATACATACACATCATTTAATTGATAGTAGTCTCATCAATTCAAAATATTGAGCAGGCAATATCTTCCTAGTTGTATGTCAAGAGTGGATCGAGCATGTGACCTAAAATTCAGTAAGGGTCATCTACTCTTTATGTTGTACCACTGTACCAACTTTGGTGTCAATCAAGCAAATCATTCTTAAATTATAGGAGACAATATATTACAATGTTCTATTCAATCACTGACCTTTGACCATGTGACCTTAAAAACAATAGGGGTTATCTTCTCCTGAAGATGTACCAGTGTACTAAGTTTGATGTCTGTCCAGCAAAGGGTTCTGAAGATATTAAGTGGGCAGTATATTACTGTGTCCAGTTTGACTCTTGACCTTGGACCACGTGACCTCAAAATCAATACGGGTCATCTTCTCCTGAAGGTGTACCAGTGTACCAAGTTTGAGGCCTGTCAAGCAAAAGATTCTCAAGATATTGAGCTGACAGTATATTTCTATGTCCAGTTTGACCCTTGACCTCTGACCACATGCCCTCAAAGTCAATAGAGGTCATTTTCTCCTGAAGATATACCAGTGTAACAGGTTTGATGTCTGTCAAGCAAAGGGTTCTCAAGATATTGAGCGGATAGTATATTCCTAAACTATTTATGAAGTAAACCTCAAACACGCAATACAGGATAAGCTCGCATGCGCGAGTACAACAAAAGTTTAATCACACACGTGTAAATGTACATAGATATCCGGAGGTTCATTGTTCCACTCAACTCAATCTGCAACAGAAAAAAAGAGCATATAATACAAAAACATGTAACGTATTTCGTGTCATTTCCTCACTAGAGGGCGCGTGATGCAAGCTTCACTCTCACTTCAAAAATACACAGGTAATTTACCTATTGTTTACCTGTACACAGGTAAGCTTTGTATTTACAGAGAATGAATAATATGTAAGTGAAAGCTTGAGTGACGAGGCCTCTGGTAAGACAATGATTTCAATAAGCAATGTAATCTTATTCACTGATAAAAAAAAAATAGCTGGCGTGTGGATTCAAATTGTTGAATTTTAAAACAAACTTTGAGTGCCATTAAAACGACAGGAACACTTCAATCCAGGAAATATGGTTTCCGATAATTTTTAATAAGCTCTATGTTCACATTTCCGAAATCAAAGTCGCATATCATTTCACCCCCCCCCCCCCCCCCCCCAGTCCGTGAGGATCCTAGATAGAATAAATCCCTAGTACCACTTGCTTGTCGTAAAAGGTAAATAAATGGAGCGGTCATTCGGATAAGAACGCAAAAACTGAGGCCCCGTGTCACAGCAAAGATCCCTCCCTTTTCAAAGGCCATAAGCTCCGAGCATAGGCCCAAATTTGGCTGCCCTTCGTCGGCAATGGTACTATCTCTATACTATACGAGTGAAAAATTCTCGAGAGGGACGCCTACACATTACCCCCCTCCCCCCTTCCAGGAAAACCAAAACTAGGTGAAAGGTGATGACAACGAATACTGATCAATCTCATAACTACTATACAAGCAATACAAAATTGAAAATAGAGAGATGTGCAAACACGGACCCCTGGATATAGCAGAGATGGAATCAAGTACCTAGGAGGAGTGAGCATCCCCTGTCGACAGGTCACACCCGCCGTGAGCCCCATATCCCGGATTTATCCCGTAGTCAAAATTAGTGTGCCAAGAACGGCCTAACAACCGGTATAAAACAAGTCAGACAGCATTTAACCCAATGTATTATATCTCTACACATGTGAGAATATCCTTAAAGTCTGTAAAATTCTGCTTAGCGTGTTCAGTTTATTGTCAGTATACAGAAAAGTCTGTAAAATTCTGATTAGCATGTTAAGTTTATTGTCAATATACAGAAAACTCTGTAAAATCCTGCTTAATATATAGGTAGTGATTGTTCCTTCACTAAGCGCTCAATAAAACTTTGTTTATTTCTGTGAACGTCACACGTCACTCACATACATGTAAGTTTGTTTGGAATTTTACACTGGATAATAGCGAGAAGAAATTTACAACGTCGCGCCAGCATAAACAACCCTCAATGTAAACTAGTCTTTGTCACGATAAACAACCCTCAATGTAAACTAGTCTTTGGCACGATAAACAACCCGCAATGCAAACTAGTCTTTGGCACGATCCAAAAAAAAAAAAAAAAAAAAAAAAAAAAAAAAAATGCTACGTCCGTAAGTGCTTCACCTAAATCCAGTGTTGTCTCTATATAAAACTTTGTCCAAACAGAAAAAGTAGTAGTTATTACATGTACTATATTCTATCTTCTGACGTCAATGTTGACATCGATACCAGTATGAACTAGGTCAAAACAAACTTTAAAACTCTATTTAAACAGATAGTGTATACAGGCTTACGCACCGCACAGGTATTTAATCACAGGACTAGACGGAAGGTCGAAAGAACAGGGAGGCCATGTTGGATTTTCAGGTAAGACAAAATATGTATCCATATTTTTCTGATCAATTAGATAAATCTCCTCATTTTCATACACAATAATTCAATACATTCATGACTGGTATATAAATGGTCGCAGTTGATATAACATACTGTCATGTGTTTCAACATATCTAAATCTTTAATCTAAATTCCCTATTTTAATTAACAGTGAACTCCTCATGTGACTCCGGACATCAGAAATGGACCCTTTCCGCAGAGCCCAGATTATCCTATTGTGTGACCTCTGTAAAACTGCCCACCTACAGAGTCACTGTGAACGTTGTGATATAAATCTATGCCAGACCTGTGTTGGGAAGCACCTCTCGGATTCGTCTATAAGACACAAAGTCGTGCCCTATAAATACAGAAAGTCTCTTAACTACTCGAAATGTCCAGACCACGCCGACGAACTCTGTAAACATTACTGTGAGAAATGCGACATTCCTGTCTGTTCTACCTGCGTCTCCTCAAGTAAACATGAAGGTCACGATATATCAGATATTCTGGAAAAACTCAGCGCTAAAACAGAAAGTTTACAGAAAGATCTGGACGAACTCGAGACCAGAATTTACCCGCGATATGAAGAAATGGCGTCCGATGTTCAAACTGAAAAAGCCGAGTTAGAAACAAATTACGGAGAACTGACAACAATTGCCGATCAACAAGGAGAAATATTACACCGGGAAATCACCGCCATTGTCAACCAGCGGAAATCCGACATTCAGGAGATGAAAAACAAACACCTATCTACCCTGAATAAAAATACAAATGAAATCACACAGAAAATGGCGGAACTCAAACAGATCATGTCCGACTTGAAATCAATCCTAAAATCAAATGACGTCTCCTTAACCTCTACTTACCAATCTAGGAATTCCGAATTTAGAACATTACCGCCTAAAGTCCGAGTTACAGTACCCAGTTTGTCTGTTCAGAAAATAAACAAAGATCAGCTCAATGAAATGTTTGGTTCTCTGTCGCCATTATCCATTAACATAGAACATGGCGACACAATGAAGTCAGCAGAAGCTGTATCGTCTCCTCCAGTCAAACCACTGCTTGATGAGCCGCGATTAACCGCCACCATAGACACTGGGTATAAATATCTATTCAGTGTTAGCTGTCTGAGTGAAGATCAAGTCTGGACACACGGGGAGAACGAAACCATGAAGCTGCTCAACCTCCAGAGTAAACTACTGACATCAATAAAAACCAAGTCAGGGAACATACCAGCAGACATAGCAGTGACACGGGACGGAGATGTTGTTTATACTGACCCTAATAAAAGAACTTTAAACCTGATAAAGAATAGAAAGATACAGACCGTGATCACACTACAGGGGTGGTACCCTCTCACTGTCTGCTGTACCGCCTCTGGTGATCTCCTGGTTACCATGATCAGTGATGATGAAACACAATCCAAAGTCGTGCGTTACTCCGGCTCCACAGAGAAACAAAGCATTCAGTTTGATGATCAGGGTCGTCCTCTCTACTCATCTGGTGGTTATATCAATAAATACATCAGTGAGAACAAGAACCTGGATATCTGTGTGGCTGACCGGTCAGCTAGTGCAGTAGTGGTGGTCAATCAGTCAGGAAAACTCCGATTTAGATACACTGGTCATCCCTCTAATACCAAGCAATCATTTAAACCAGCCGGCATCACTACAGACAGCCAGAGTCACATCCTGACAGCAGACCATGTCTATAACCGTATCCACATCCTAGATCAGGACGGACAGTTCCTCCGTTACATTCACTGTGATTTAGAGTTTCCTCACGGTTTATGTGTGGACATCAGAGACAACCTCTTTGTGGCTGAGTATAACACTGCTAAAGCGAAGAAAATCCAATATCTATAAACACAGTGTTAATTACACAGCTCTACAGTGTTAATTACACAGCTCTACACAGTGTTAATTACATGTCTGAAACATGTTCATTACATATCTTTACAGCATGTGTTAATTACAACATTATGTTAATTGCATCAGCTTGTTAATTACAACCCTGTGTTAATTACAGCCCTGTGTTTGTGATGTGTAATTAACATGTACTTCTGCTAGCAAGTTTACTGAAAATAAGTCTCTCACTGGTGTTTAGTAAAACCTGTATTATGTTTAGTAAAACATCACTAATCTTAGTATACCAATTACTGATCCAAATGTGTTACTAGTTAATTATCTATTTATTTACAATCTTTTGTGGACTAATTTGACTGTGTTACTAGTTATCTATATGAATCTTTTGTGGACTAGTTTGACTGTGTTACTAGTGATCTATCTCTATACAATCTTTTGTGGACTAATTTGACTGTGTTACTAGTTATCTCTATACAATCTTTTGTGGACTAATTTGACTGTGTTACTAGTTATCTATATGAATCTTTTGTGGACTAATTTGACTGTGTTACTAGTTATCTATATGAATCTTTTGTGGACTAATTTGACTGTGTTACTAGTTATCTATATGAATCTTTTGTGGACTAATTTGACTGTGTTACTAGTTATCTCTATACAATCTTTTGTGGACTAATTTGACTGTGTTACTAGTTATCTCTATACAATCTTTTGTGGACTAATTTGACTGTGTTACTAGTTATCTATATGAATCTTTTGTGGACTAATTTGACTGTGTTACTAGTTATCTATATGAATCTTTTGTGGACTAATTTGACTGTGTTACTAGTTATCTATATGAATCTTTTGTGGACTAATTTGACTGTGTTACTAGTTATCTCTATACAATCTTTTGTAGACTACTTTGACTGTGTTACAGTTATCTATATACAATCTTTTGTGAACTAATTGGACTGTGTTACTAGTTATCTATATACAATCTTTTGTGGACTAATTTGACTGTGTTACTAGTTATCTATATACAATCTTTTGTGGACTAATTTGACTGTGTTACTAGTTATCTATATACAATCTAGTGTGGACTAATTTGACTGTGTTACTAGTTATCTCTATACAATCTTTTGTGGACTAATTTGACTGTGTTACTAGTTATCTATCTCTATACAATCTTTTGTGGAGTAATTTGACTGTGTTACTAGTTATCTATATACAATGTTTTGTGGACTAATTTGACTGTGTTACTACTTATCTATATACAATCTTTTGTAGACTAATTTGACTGTGTTACTAGTTATCTATATACAATCTTTTGTGGACTAATTTGACTGTGTTACTAGTTATCTATATACAATCTTTTGTGGACTAATTTGACTGTGTTACTAGTTATCTATATACAATCTTTTGTGGACTAATTTGACTGTGTTACTAGTTGTCTATCTTATCAAATGTTTTAAAGAAACGTGAATAATTGTGAAGTACTTAAGAGTTTTTATTTTGTTAGTATTTTGTGTGTAGCCATGAATTATAGTACATCCACAACACTTACATATTATTTGGATTTGCTTGTTTTAGTGTGATAAACTACTAATTGACATTTTTCCTTTTGTTAATTATGTATTTCAATATGCATTTTATTTTTCTATGTATATATATTAGATAAATATGATACAGAGTTCAGTCTTACATTATTTCTGAGTACTTACTTAGATTTGTAGTACTGTAACAGAGAGTGGCCCCAAATGTCCGGTCTTCATCACAGATCTTCAGATTCAAGGTCACAGTCTTCTGTTGACCATCAGTAACATCACAACACTCCACAGTCCTACAAAAGCAACACAGACAAAGTGTATCCATATCAAAGCGCATTGTTTGTAATTGAATCCAGTCTATTACATTGTGTATTTAGTTTGATTTAGAATTGAATCCAAGACCCCTTTAAAACTAGTCACAAGAGACCCCTGTATTACTAGTTAGGTGCTCTAACCATTGAGCTATCGTGACCGGTCTATCCGAGACCGCTGTATTTCTAGCCAGGTGCTCTAACCACTGAGCTATCATGACGAGTCTATCTGAGACCCCTGTATTACTAGTCAGGTGCTCTAACCACTGAGCTGCCATGACCAGTCTATCTGAGACCCCTGTATTACTAGTCAGGTGCTTTAACAATTGTGCTTCAGTGACCGGTCTATCGGAGACCCCTGAATTACTAGTCAGGTGCTCTAACCATTGAGCTACCATGACCAGTTTATCTGAGACCCAAGCATTATTAGTCAGGTGCTCTAACCATTGAGCTATTATGATTGGTCTATCTGAGACCCCTGCATTACTAGTCAGGTGATCTAACCACTGAGCTACTATGACCAGTCTATCGGAGACCCTTCTATTACTAGGCAGGTGCTCTAACTGAGCTATCCATAAAGCTGATTTCTATATGATCCATGGATATCAGTCTGGATAGCTCAGTGGTTAGAGCACCTGACTAGTAATACAGGGGTCTCAGATAGACCGGTTACTGTAGCTCAATTGTTAAAGCACCTGATTAGTAATACAGGGGTCTCAGATAAATTGGACACATTGCTCACATTTAAAGATTTTCTCTATATATTTCACATGTAAAACTTTGATCCCATATTCTGGCTCCAAGTTACGCCAGGGGAACATGATTTTGACAAACTTGAATCTGCACTATGTCAGAAAGTTACCATGTAAATTTGAACTTTTTGGCCCAGTATTTCTTGAAGAGAGAATTTTAAAAATTTTCCCTCAGGGGGCCTGTATATTCACAAGGAGAAATTTGATCCCCTATTACACCTGGGGGCCACGATTTTAATTAACTAGAATCTGTCATATGAATTCCCACTTTCCTGGCCCAGTGGCTATTGAAAGAAAGGTTTTTAAAGATTTTGCTATAGATTTGAATGTAAAAAATTTTATTCCCTGTTGTGGCCCCCACCCAACCACCGGGGCCATTATTTGAATAAACTTCAATCTGCTCTGTCAGGAAGCTTCGGATCCATATGTAAAACTTATATGGTACCAATTTTGATGCACCAGATGCGCATTTCGACAAATAATGTCTCTTCAGTGATGCTCAACCTAAATGTTTGAAATCCGAAATAACAATATAAATTTGAACTTTTCTGGCCCAGTGGCTATTGAGAAGATTTTTAAATCACCCAACCCTATTTTTGTAACCATGTCCTTTTCATGGGGACATGACCCTTCATTTCAACAAAATAGAATCCCCTTTGCCCAAGGATGATTTGTGTCAAGTTTGGTTGTAATCAGCTGAGTGGTTCTGGAGATTATGGAAATTTCATAAAATTACGAAAACGACAGTGACAATGACAGGCACTGGGGAGTTTTGATCAGAAACGCCCACTTGAGCATTTGGCTCAGGTGAGCTAAAAAAACCATCAGTAAATATTTTGTAGAAACATGAATGCCCCCGCGCCATGACCAGTTCATGGTGGAGACAAAATACAGGGCTCGAAATTAACATATGCCCGTCAGTCTGTGACTGGTTAAAAGTCTGGTGGACTGACATACATTTGTTTTAGTCAGTCCGATGGGACTGGTTAATTTTGTAAAGCAGCATTTTGGAAAATATACTTATAAAATTTTATACGCACATTTGGCATTCTTCGATCTGTAAATATTAAATGAATCTGTTTCGTAAATATAAATCCCTTAAGTGTTACAATATTGTCTGAGGCATATTGAGTTAAATTTCATTTTAATAACATTAACAGACTATGTTTAATTATTTCTGGAAAACTGTTGGACTGGTAAATTTTTCTGCGGACTGGTTGAAATTATACCCCATCAGTCCGTCTGGACTGGTGACATAAAAAGTTAGCTTCAAGCCCTGAAATATGGCACATTTTACATAATGCCATTAACAAACCTGATATTTTTACAGAGCCTCAGGAAAACTGCCCTCATCAATCAGCCTTACATCTCTGGTGACCGCTACTCTACAATATGTCACAGTCTCAGGACAATTCCTCGTCAATCAGCCGGACTCTTCTAGTGACCAATACCCTGTAAAATTTATTCGCAAATTAATCACAAATTGGCTTAATAACACCACTATATTATGCTTAAAGGGGCATAAGACAAGATTTGGACTAAAAATTTCTAATCTTATTTTCTCATTTGTAATATTTATTATGTTTAACTGGGGTATTTCTAATGGTCAGTGAAACTTTGGATGTCAATTCTTGAGTTTTAAATAAGATACAGCACTCTCAATTCTTAATTATGTAAACAGGGCCCGAGTGATGTTTTTGCAAGTTTGTTACAGTTTAAATTTTAATTTACTTCACAAAAGAATTGCATTGGATGAACATTTAATGTAAGATTCATGTAAACATCCATATTTACTGAATCTGTATATCTGAAGTATGTATAAAGCTTTAATCACCAAACAACAAAGTGTATGTTTCAGTTAGAGAACTTTCCTGTTTAAAGTTTCTTTTCCAATAAGTTTCAGATTTCAAAAAAGCCTCAATCACCTATTTCATGCCTAATAGAAATGAAAGCAAAATGCCTCCCTCCCTCATCTGGTTTTGAAGAAAATTGGCCTGAGAACCAGATAATTAATTTCAAGTGCCCTAAATGTTGATCCCCTATTGTGACCCCACCCTACCAACTTTAGGATGATTGCATACCATATATTGTCCTACTGTTTTGTTTTTTGTTTTTGAGAAAAGATTTTCAAAGATTTCCCCATATATCCTATTTTTGTCATTTCTTTGTTATCTCCCTTGGGATGGTTTGAAGCCCTATAATTGAACAATCATGGATCCCTTCATCCAAGGATGGTCTGTTCTAAGTTGAAATTGAGTCCTGTGGTTCTAGAGAAGGGTTCAGGAATCCTGAAATTTACAATTGATGTCCCCCTTGTCCAAAAGATGCTTGAAATGAAATTTGAGAAGAATTGGAATGGTAGTTATCAAGAAATTAAAAATATTCAATTATTAACACATGACAAAGGATGCAGACCAATTATTATAGGTCACCTGAGTAAACAAGAAATACGTCAAATTTACAGAAAAAGGGGTGGATGGGAAGGAGAGATAATAAATTTCACATCAGCTTATACCGGATTTATCAAAAATATATAGCTTAAGTTTAGTGAAAAGGAAGAATTTTACCCCCTCTATTTGGAAGACTATTTCCAGAAATGAATCAGATGGTAAGACAGCCTCTTTCTGCTTGTAGGAGGAAGGAAGTGTTCCTGTGGTCAGGGTGTCATCATCTCTTGAGACCGAGGTAGCTGAAAAAACAAAGTGTCAATAAGTGCTGGAATGACCAGAAATCAGAAACCATTAACCTTTGACCCCATATTGAGGCCTCATCCTACTCACAATGTGAACAAACTTGAATCTACTCTATGTCAGGAAACTTTCATGCATATTTCAACTTATTTGCCCCAAATTTTCTTAAGGATAAGATTTTGAAACGACCACACCCCAGTTTTGCCTTTTCTTGATTATTTCACGTTCAGGTGGACATGTTTCTTGGTTTGATCTTAAATCCGGGCAAAGAGGCTTTGTGACAAGTTTGGTTGAAACTGACTCAGTGGTTTTGGAGAAGAAGACGAAAAAGTTTACGGATGGTCAGACAGACACATGATCAATAAAATGTGATCAGAAAATTTCACTTGAGCCTTTGGCTCAGGTGAACAAAAACCAATTTGGTCCCACCCTGTTACCAAAACACCTATCCCCAGAATCATGAAATTTGTAACTAAATGTGAGGTGTAGTGAAGATTTCGTTTAAATCAGTAAAGTTTTGGTTGCTTTTGCCCCCCCCCCCCCCCCCCTAGGAGGTCACAAGTCCTGAAATTTAGAATTTGTGTCCCTCTTGTTCCAAAGATGCTTCATATCCAGCTTGAAAAGAATTGAAAGTCAGTTATCAAGAAGAGGTTAAAATGGTCAATTGTTAACAGTCGATAGACGACATTCAAGTACGGACACAGAAAATGCATCCCCTGTTGACGGTCACACCCGCCGTGAGTCCTATATCCTGATCAGGTAAACGGAGTTATCCGTAGTCAAAATCAGTGTGCCAAGAACGGCCTAACAATCGGTATGAAACACGTCAGACAGCATTTGATCCAATGATAGGTTGTAATGATAATTACAAATATGATTTATCTAGTCTGAGGGAGATAACTGTAGGAGTTGTAACAATATGAGAAAATCGAATACTTCTCCGACTCTTCTTTCAGTAAATGAAACCTCACACTGATTGCTACATCTCAGCAAGACAACAGTAATGTTTATCAAAGTGTTCAGCCTCCACCAGCAGGTAATGATAAACTGAGAACAATTCTTCTATCCACCGACACTCATACTCTCCACCAGCAGGTAATGATGAACTGAGAACAATTCTTCTATCCACCGACACTCATACTCTCCACCAGCAGGTAATGATGAACTGAGAACAATTCTTCTATCCACCGACACTCCTACTCTCCATATCACACAAGTCACTGCAAAAATCCAACGATACGTTATGGCAAAAACTGAGAATTTAAATGAGGCTGATATGAGTAAAAGATATTTCCAGCTGGTGAACGTCAAGACCCTTAGGAGAAATGAGTCTTCACATGTCACCCATGATGAAAGCGATTCAACCCCCCCCCCCCCCGTACTCCGGGATGGGTGAGGGTATGTGACATGTACAATAACCCCTTGTACTGTGGGGTGGGTGAGTGATGACATGTACAATACCCCTGTACTTGGGGATGGGTGAGAGTAGATGACATGTACAATAACCCCTTGCCTTGTGCTGTGGGGTAGGTGAGTGATGACATGTACAATAACCCCCTGTACCCGTGAGTGATGATATTTTAATTTACAATAATCCCTGTACTCAGGGGTGGTTGAGTGATGACATGTACAATAATCCCTGTACTCAGGAGTGGGTGAGTGATGACATGTACAATAATCCCTTGTACTCGAGGGTGGGTATGGCGTTCTTCCAGCCGGCAACAAACTGTATACTCCTTTGATAAGTATACCTTCTCGAAAATCAAATTAGTGACAAAGAATACACAAGGACACTAACTAAATAATAGCACTTTTTTAGTCCTGGGGCATGTGGTTTAAGCATTTCAATGCATCGCCTGGAATACGGATGCTGTCGGGACTCCTCTGAGAGTGACCTTGAAGTACAGGTGGTAACCACTGACCGGATGACCCAGACAATGATCCTGGTCAAGCGGCAAATTCCTCCTACCAGGCTTCTGAAAAAAATATTGACACTTGTCTGAGAGAATAAAAATGTTAATCAAGAAACACAAACAACTTTCACAGTTCATGCCGGGAAGAACCAGAGCTAACAAGAGACTCATGGGCCACATCGCTCACCTGAGTTACCTTCAACCATATCTAAAGATTTTCCTGATATATTTGGATGTAAAACTTTGATCCATATTGTAGCCCCAACCTACCCCTTGGGGCCATGATGTTTACAAACTTGAATCTGCACTATGTCAGTAAGCTTTTGTGTAAATGTAAAATTGTTTGGCCAGATGATTCTTGGAAAGAAATTTTTTAAAATATTTCCCTAGATTAAATTTTGATCCTTTATTGTGGCCCCATCCTTCACCTGGGGGTGGGGGTGGGGGTGGGGGTGTGGACATAATTTTAACAAACTTGAATTTCCACTATGTCAAGAAGCTTTCATGTAAATTTGTACTTTCTTGAACGGTGGTTTCTTGAGAAGAAGATTTTCAAAGATTTTCCCTATATATTTGTATATAAAACTTTGATCCCCTATTGTGGCCCAAACCTACCCCCGGGGGCCATGATTTTAACAAACTTGAATCTGCACTACACTATGTCAGGAAGCTTTCTTGTAGATTTCAGCTCTTCTGGCCCAGTGGTTCTTGAGAAGATTTTTAAATGACTCCACCCTATTTTTGCATTTTTGTGATTATATGCCCTTTTGAAGGGGACATGGCCCTTCATTTCAACAAACTTGAATCCCTTTATCCAAGGATGCTTTGTGCCAAGTTTGGTTGAAATACTGACGAAAATGCATTAGTCCAAGGCCAAATCTTACGTCAACTTTTTAACGACCAGTCTCATTTGCATAAATCAGGTCAAAGAGTTTGTGTATTGAAAATAGTAAACCCCCCCCCCCCCCCCCCCCCCCCCCCCCCCCCCCCCACTTTTTTCATAACTTTTTTTCCCAGGTATTATTCAAAATTAATTTTTTAGACTTAAAATTCCCATCGTTAATCATTATTAATCCCCTCCTATACAAAAATGTCTGAAAAGTTGATTAATGCGAGTCTTGACCTTTGACCTGATAAAGACAAACCTTCTTTGATTTTCATGAAACTTGGCACAAAAACTTCTACAGCCATATTACACATCCCTATGAAGTCACATTGTATTTGTCATCTGAACAGCAGAGTGAAGGCCCTTTGAAGTGATGAGCTGAATCTCCTGAAACACTGAAACAGAGGATGAAATAAGCATCAGACCTACAGTACACAATTTTGAAATGATCACATATGACATATGCTGCAATAAATTTCTTACCAATTATTTCTATATATTGTATACACATCCCCTTTACCTAAATAGGATAACAAATTTGCTCAATACTGTAAATAGATATTCTTAAGATATTTTTTATAAAGTTACCCCCAAATACGGTGAAGTTTCTTAAAGAATGTCTAAAATAAAATACATGTATTTAACAGTAGAATTTTACATAAGAAAAATTATTTCCAAATTCTACATTATATTGGCTGTAAGAAACAACAGCACAAGTCAGTAAAAATAGATTAATCTCTCTGTTGTCAGCAGATAAGCAGACAGGACCACAGCAGCCACTATCAGGATGTGGCACTTACTGGTCATGCTGGATTATCCCTGGTCACATTAAAACTGTCATTAGAGATGTGAAAGATGCCATTCTAAAGTTAACCAAACATTAGGCACTATAAATATGGGTGAGCTAAGAGAATTCAACATATCAATGCCTGAATCTGCCAGAAGAAGCACTACTCTACTCACCAACATGTTTAAGAAAATTATGGCTCCATGGAACAAAGGGAAGGAACTCTGCAAGAAAAAGCTCCCAAGGCAGGGCAGATTTCATCGAGGTAATTCCCATGGCCGCAAGATTTGAAGACTGATGTACAGAGAAATTCTAGTCGACGATCATTTGTCAGGCTGAATTCAACAGATCATGCCCTGGTCACCAAGCTCAGTCTGGACAGCCAGTCCTACCAAACTCCTAACTGCGAGGGTGAAAGTGGACCATCCTGCATTCTGTGTTCACTTCCTTCCAACTAATCCCATATCAAACATCAAAGAGAAGAGAATACTTAGGCGGGCGACGTATAGTGGACGAAGAGAAGATGATGGAGATGATTAATCAAACGATACAACTTCATCAGTCTACCACCTGTACCACTCTGAACATCACTGTGCTGCACTCGACAAAAGCAGGAATTTCATGGAAATACATTCTGACTTGTGTAAATTGCCAGTTCAACTCACCTGAATTTGCCTTATTCCAAGAGATCCGTCAAGAGGGTCCTGGTCGCAATGCATCAGCATCAAACATAGCCCTGACATATGCCCTTCAGGACACTTCACTGGGGGCAGAGAAGGCTATAGAATTCCTGAGCTGCCTAGACATCCCGCCTCCCACTAAGGCCTCTCTCCAGAAGTTCCTTTTCAAAATCAGCCAAAATATGACAAACTTAAACAAAGAAGATATGCATCAAACGATACAGAAAGTGAAAGAGATCAACAAGACCCGTGGCCACCTAGAAAATGTCATCAACATTTCAACAGATGCCCGTTATAACAGTAACATCATGTTCAGCCGCAGGACCCCCGGACAGAATGCCAGTCAAGCCTTTACCTTGGCCGTTGAAACCAACACTAACAGAAAATATATACTTGCCTGTGCTCAGCAAAACAAACTCTGCTGGACAAGGCTAAAGGGCAAGGAAATGGAAGTAGATTGTCCAGGCGGCCATCCTGAGTGTACTTCCAACCTACCACAGGCAACACCATTTTCAGAGTATGAGATGGGGAACGACATTGGCACACAGCTGACCTTGCAAGATGCATTAGTTCGGTATGTTAACACAGACAGCGACGCCCAAGGTGCCAACGGAGTGGACGAAGTCATGCGAGCTCTACATCCCCTGGCAGTCACAGTTCCGTGCCAGCAACCAAGCAGTCTATAGCGAAGGAATGTTCCATACCCAGACCAAAGAACAGAAGAAAGAGCTACAGAGAGTATTTAGCAATGATCTAAAGTCAAGATGTGCTTTGATAGTCAAGGAACTGTTTACCAAGTTTGACAGAGACCTGCAGAAAATGAGTGATTTCTTACCTAAAGTCCTGGAGGCCACTGTTCTGTGCTATACTGGAGACTGCTCAATGTGTGCAACATAGTCCCTCGTTTGTGATGGAGGACTTGTTTCCAACTGGTGGAACTTCAGTCGTAATCTTGCTGTATATAAAATCACGGGCCTGCAAACAAGTGAAAATGACATTAGGATTGTAACAGAAATCCTTAAAATGAAACTAATTGTAGAAGCCATCAATGCCATGAAGCTGCTGACTGATACAAATGCCAACAAGTCTTACCACCGTAGTGCCAGTTGCAACATGCCCAAGTACATTAAGTTTTCCCGAACAACGGAGGGTCGTCTCCACTCCATGATACATCAACGGAACAACTTACCCGGTACATCAACCAGACTGAAATGCGAATCTGCTGGAATACAGTACTCTGATCATGGGAAGCAACAATTACATAGACTGGACCAGAAGTTCCTGTACAATCAAGCCTATCACAGAAATGAGAGAGTGAAGAGTAGAAGGAACAGACTATTGGCCAGGAAAATGGCAGAGCATCACCAGTACCGGGAAGAACATAGAGGAACTTCAGACTACTGCAGAGCATCACCAGTACCGGGAAGAACATAAAGGAACTTCAGACTACTGCAGAGCATCACCAGTACCGGGAAGAACATAAAGGAACTTCAGACTACTGCAGAGCATCACCAGTACCGGGAAGAACATAGAGGAACTGCAGACTACTGCAGAGCATCACCAGTACCGGGAAGAACATAGAGGAACTTCAGACTACTGCAGAGCATCACCAGTACCGGGAAGAACATAGAGGAACTTCAGGCTACTGCAAAGGCCAGCTTGACTTTAACCCGCCTGCGGCCCGTGATCACCCATACCACAAGAGGGGAGAATTGAGATATCATCTCAGGCCTCGCCATTGAAGAGAGTGACTGATTAAGTTGCTATGAACTCTAACTACTTCCATGTACTAACAACTTTGTAAGGAGTGACACATGCCTCTCCCATCTACAGCGGTGTAACATGTTAATAAATGTGATAAACTTACCAAGATTGTTGTTATCCATATGTAGCTCCAGACGACAGGGAAGATAGGGAGGTGGGTGCCCCAGACAGGTGCCCCCGGATTTGCAGGTCTGTCACTGGTTATAGATAACATGCTGCTCCAGAGCAATATGCCCTGGTACAACACACAGTGTGCTGTGGCACAAGTGGGATGCAACAATTGATGCATCTAACTCATGGTGACGATGATGTAACATGACACTGAGTCTATGCACATACATCGTCTGCCAGCTGTTCTTTATCGGATGCTTGTAGCACACAACACCATACTTGTTGCTGCTTCTAGCCCCCGTCCAAATACGACAATGACCATTTAAACCTGGGGCAGAGCCCGAGTGCACCTTCTCCAAATACTTGGCAAAAAAAGCTTCCATGCTTAGAAAATGATAGATAGAATGTTCTATCGTTAAAATGATAATGTCCTACGGACCCGGCCTGTCCCGAGACACAGTTAGATTATTCTAACTAAGAAAATGAAAGTAAGCCACTGACGAAAATGCATTAGCCCAAGGCCAAATCTTGCGTCAACTTTTTAACGACCAGTCTCATTTGCATAAATCAGGTCAAACAGTTTGTGTATAAACGTATCAACACTTCGCCGCGAGTTACGTCCCTTTGCGGGGTCAGCCAAAGATCAATCGGTGAAAAACCAAGTTTTCCTTCTTTACCTTACCAAATGTAAGATGTTATTACTTTGAATTTTAGCCAATTACCAAGTTTTCATACAAGTTAATGGGTTGCCCCAATCTGGGGCATTATTGTAGTTGACTGCAATTGATGGAAAAATAACAGATGTCAAAGCTACAGATAGGAAAATTACAATGGCCAACGTAGGGAAATACAATTTTTATGTGGAAGATGGCGGACAAGGGACGTAACTTTAGCGAAGTGTTGATACGTGTATTGAAAACAGTACCCCCCCCTCCCCCCACTTTTTTCATAACTTTTCTCCCAGATATTATTCAAAATTAAATTTTTAGACTTAAAATTTTCATCCTTAATCATTATTAGTCCCCTCCTATACAACAATGTCCGAAAAGTTGATTAATGCGAGTTTTGACCTTTGACCTGATAGGACACAGACTACCAATTATTTTCCTATACATTCCTTTATAACATTAAAATTCATATAAAAAATTCCACCGCCTCAACTTACCTGAAATTTGGCATAGACTTAGAGCAATTCAAGTCCAAAAATATTTGTGAATCTCAGGAAAATCCACCGCACACAAGTCCTGTTATGACACCGCAAGTAACCCCTACCCTGCATATTTCCCTTTCCCTTTGAGAAGGAGATAAACAATATGGCCTATTTACACCCTTCCTACTACACACTTAAAAGCAGAATTTCCCATTATTATAATTTTTTTTTTTTAAATTTCAGACCCTCTCCTTTCCATTTATGCCCTAGAATAACACAATTCCACCCCACAGACACCTCCAAGAATTTTTAAGAAAAAACCTCTATCTATAAATTGGCACTAGGGATCTACTTGCAATGAAATAGGGGTAAAATTGGTGTCTGTAAGTTGTAACCACATGGATGACATTCAAATGTCCGAATTTACTCTTACTCTGAAATGAACACTCTAGTAATTTTGGCTTTACATTTTTTCAAGCTTTCATTCTGATCATATTAATTTTTTTTTATCCAAGAACGTAAAATACAGACCGTGAAATATTCGTTCAGCTCAGTAAATTTCATCAAATCACCGTTCCACTTGACCAGAGACCCCCCCCCCTATTTAAAAAAGTAGATAAGCTAAAACCGGTGTATTCTGAGAATATCTTCCCGTTCTCTCAGTAATTTCTGCCTCCCTTGTTAATAATAAGCTTAAATTGCCGACATCCTTAAAACATCATTGCTTACAATATTTTCTGTTCCATTTTCTGTTCCGTGTTTTAGCAACACCCATAAAAAAACCCGTCTGTCCTGAATATTTCTTTCATGCAACTCAGCCAAAAGCAAATAACCAGTGAAATTTAAATAAATGGTACCTACATGTAATAGTACTGTACCCGACAGTCATTTTCGCTAAGCATCTGCAAATATAAGCTTTCTGTCATGTCTGATCATGCTGATTCGGCGTCCATCTTCGTTTTCGCTGCAAGTGTCTTCTGCTACATCAAGAAAGACAACTCTTGTTTTATCAATCGCACATTCTCGGGTCTTTCCGGTAAGCGGAAAATTCATGTTGCCGGGCAATATCAAGATATAAGATAAAAAATTTTAAAAAACTTTTTGTACCAAACAAAGTGAGAGAAAATAGAAGACCCCGAAATGACAAAAGAAAAGAAAAATTTAGTCTAAAATGTTCTACCATAGGGGGTTGAGATGCAATTTCATGTGCCTTCTACATCCACCATCGTAAATTCTCTTGCTTGCAGCGAAACAAAATTATAAAAATTTCAAAGTGTCAATGACTAGCATGCAATTTTACCTGTGACCCCCCCCCCTTCCAATGTGGATCAGAATATTTTCAGTAAAAGGATTACCCCCCCCCCTTTCCTATACAGGGGCGGATCCGAAACATTTACCAAGGGAGGGACGCAACACTATATTGCACTTTTTCCGCTAATGAAGTTTCCTTTTAAAAACATTATCTGCTTTTTAAAATCAACCAAAAAGAGGGTGGGTGGGTAAACCCCTGGTCTGTTATTTCCGCCCCTCTAGATCCGCGACTGATGAGCAGCAATACGCGATCAAGAGAGTGATCTATTCAGTGTTTGTAAGTGACATAATGACCTTTAAAAACAACGCAAACACAGAATTTTCATTTTTTCTTTCTTGTTTTTAGAATTTTATTGTCAGACTTCATAAGGTCATGCTAATTAAAGCAATATCAATATATATTTTTCAAATCAAACCGAAACCCCGATCGAGAAAGTTTCTCAAATCGGAATTTCCTTACTTAAAAGTAAGTCGGAGTGTTTGCATTTGTATCGAAGTAATTGAAAAAATCAATCTAATCAATAATTATAAAATGAAGTATGCTACTACAAGGGAAATGAGAATTTTTTTCTTCATAATTTGCTTAGATGTAATTCATTTTTGTTTTCGTGCATTTCTTTTCACTTTCCCGTCTTTTTTAAATGTTTGAATACTTAGAAAATCAATACAGTGTTATTATCAAATTCAAACCTCAGTTTTATCATGATGCATTTATTACACATTACCGAGAACTGCATAATATTAAAACTTTCCGCTATTTTTGAGTAAACCAGGGAACGAATAATGCGATATTTGGGTGATATTCAAAGACAACTGCTCTGCATTTCTTGCCGGGAACCTCCGGGCCCCCACCATGGCGTTTCATTATGTATAAAAGTATGCGAGCGGACCAAGAACTAACATCTAAGGATCATAACGAAAGAGAGATAACTCTTAATCTAAACCTTCCAATTCATTTTGCCAGAGTTGTCTTTCTTTTATTTCCATTTTAACGACGAATACTATTTTTGTTCTTTTAATTGATAAACAGAATTGATAAAATGGTCAGTTATGGAGTCAAGCCTTCAGAAGCCCCAGCCTGACAAGAGTAGAACCGACACCTGTAATTACACAGGTGGATGTATTGTCTACATGTTAACGTGATTTAGGACGAACAGTCTGATTTCGGATTGAGAAAAGCAGCCAATTAAATAGTACACGTGTGTTACAGCCTAAATCATCGCCCCATCCCAAATCGTCGCCGGCGACGATATGGGATGACATTTCACCGACGATTTGGGACAATATTGCACTATCATTAGAGGCGACGATTTTGGGATGTCCTAAATCGTCGGCCGACAATTTCTAGGATGAATTACACAGAAGTTATTTCATTGTCTTATAGGGGGGGGGGGGGGGGGGGGATACATAAGTTTCGCTTGGTCTGTTTGTCTGTCTGTCCTCACTCATATCTCTAGTGTTTGTTGACCTATTGGGCTAAAATTTTGTATGTAGATTACAAGTGACCCTCTGACATGCCTCCCCGAAAATGGGAATTCTGGAATGAGAGCTAACAGGCGTAATCTAATACAATCTGATGTCACTAACAAATATGCGGTGCACAAAATCTAACAACCCCGTGATCAGCAGAATGATTCTACAACAAAAGGCAAAATTGTCGGACATCTCTCTCTCTCTCTCTCTCTCTCTCTCTCTCTCTCTCTCTCGTATTGGACGAAAAAAATTCATATAGACAACAATGACACCGTCCCCACCAACAACAAATACAGCTCTTTCAATATTAACAACACCACTACTAACCAAAACAACAATGATAAATACTGTGATCATAATAAATGTTTTGTTTGGTTTTTTTTAAAATATACAACAGAACAAGTAAAAGTCGATAGAAGATTAGAATGTCTTGTATATTAGGTCTAGAGAACCTTTTGTGGTTATAGCTGGACCACAAAAGAAGAAGAAAGAGGAGGAGAGGAAAAGAAGGACTCAACAAACAGGGCCAGTTTGTATGTAAACGATGTTTTCAAATACATGTAGTTGCTCTAGAGTGTTATTCCTCCTTAAATTTCTCTGGTGTGTTACTCATCCTTAAACTTATCTGGTGTGTTATTCCTCCGTAACAAAAGGGGGTCAAAATTTTATATACTAATGTATTGAGAAAATCTTTTAAAATCTTCTAGGGAACCATCGGGCAAAAGACGTTTACAATTACATGAAGACTTCCTTATATAGTGCTGGTTCAAGTTTGTAAAACGCATGGTCTCCGGGGTAGGTTGGGGCCACAATAGGGACAAAAGTTTTACATGCAAGCATATCTGGAAATTTTTTAGCTATGGCCAAGGTGACTCGGGTGAGCAATGTGACTCATGGACCTGTTCTTGATTACTACCATTCCAATTCTTTTTAAAGGATGAGGTGAAACAGCACTTAGAGTTGGACCCCTATTTTGTGGTCAATAAAAGCAATTCTAAAGCACAACATTTAAGATCTTATACACAGAGGCCATAGTTTTGATAGTTCCCTTTGTTTTTTGTCACGAGGAATGTCGAAATATCAATTGATTTCAAAGCCCTATAACGGTTTTCGTCATAGTCATCCTTCATGAATAATGATAAACAAAGTGGACGTGTCTTAACACAAGGACACCATTCATAAGCTCTCGTGCTTTTCCCGTTTGCAACTCTCATGACATTACATGTGCATGTATTTTATTGTTTTAATGTATGCTGCATGTGTGATCGGTATGTTAATGCATGCTATTGTATGCTGCATGTGTGATCGGTATGTTAATGCATGCTATTGTATGCTGCATGTGTGATCGGTATGTTAATGCATGCTATTGTATGCTGCATGTGTGATCGGTATGTTAATGCATGCTATTGTATGCTGCATGTGTGATCGGTATGTTAATGCATGCTATTGTATGCTGCATGTGTGATCGGTATGTTAATGCATGCTATTTATTCGTGGTGATGATACTGCTGAGACATGTACTTAAACACGTCATCAAAAACACATTCGGTCATACATACAGTATATATACATATCGCCGCTGAAAAATATGAAATCAGAAATCAGTACAGATCTTATTGTCATTCAAATCGTTATTTTCAACTAGATACGGAAATTACATTAGAACTGTTAACCGTCAACACACGTTTCGTTCAAGCGCTCTGTTACATTGTGATGTACTAAACACATGTCACAAGTGCTCACAATAAATAAATGAATAAATTAAAAAATAAATAAATAAAAACACCTCCTCTCCTTTTCTCAGGCTCTTGATCGAATTAGCCTTGAAGCAAAATACTGTAGTATATCATAAGGGTTCTGGAAGCCACTGTAAGACCCCCAGCGATTATAATGTCGTAAGTCCTTGAGGACAATGTCCTTGACCCATAACATAACAACGGCATGATGAGTCCCAGTATAAATAACATAACAACGGCATGATGAGTCCCATAACATAACAACGGCATGGTGAGTCCCAGAAGGCGACCCCCCCCCCCCCCCCCCCGAGGTTCCCGGTCAGAAATGCATACCTATGATTTTTAAAAAAATCACCTGAATTATCAATTCCATATACTGACCCCCCCCTCCTTTTTTTCTTTTGTTATATATCCTTACTTTTCTTTCTTTCTCTTTCAAATTGTATAAATATTTTTCATTTTATTTGTTGGTTTTGTTGGGTTTTTTTGTTTGTTTTTTTTCTGTTATTTTTCGTTTACTCATTCTATATGTGTGTATATGTGCATATGTATGTGTGCATATATTGAAACTTCTCTTAGTCTATCTATTGCTATTTATATATATGTGCACGTTCATGTGACTGTTCTCTGGTGTATAGGTTATTTATTTGTATATGTGTGTGCCTTGTATTTCCATTTCACACTTGATCATGATGTAGGGAGAGGGCTTAAATAGGCTATGCCTGCTGCCCGATCCCATTCACTTTGTGAATAAGTTTCAAGTTTCTTTATTTCCGTGAACCATGCGGCTCATTGGACTTAATTATATACAATACAGTTTTACATTATAACAACATACAGTATATGGAGAGTGCATAAACTTAAATAACATTCCAAAGTGATCTTGTTTAACATGCAATCTTATGCATGCATATATTCATACATTATAATACTTTTTACATAGTAGAATTGTTTAATATATCTTTTTCTTATTTCGTTATATAAAGGACATCTTAGAATGAAATGAAATTCATCTTCGATATCATTTAAACTACACTGTTTGCAAATTCTCATATTTCTGGGGACATTATTATGTCTACCAGTTTCTATAAATAATGAATGTGAGGACGTTCGAATTCTGTATCGGGTAATAAGTTGCTTACTGTGCGTGTCTAATGGTTTTGTTACAAAAATTGTCAACAAGATGCCTATAAAAAATACAACAACAAAATATATTTTGTTTGAAATTAATGATGACATATTTTATTGATTCTTAAAATGTTTAAACTTATGAAGACTGGGAAGTGAAAATAAAGGAAATTTAAAAGATAATAATAATAGATAAATTGCATGTATACAAATTAGACAAAAATGATCTCATTTTTCTTTTAGTAGCACATTATTATTAAATTATTAAGATCGATTAAATGACCTCGAAGAAAATTCAAACTGTCCACCCCACTTTCTAATTGGTCTTTCATAAAAAAAAAATGTCTATGTATTTTTTCCTTAATTGTGAAAAGGTTGGACACTAAAATAAAATGGAATTCATCTCCTATTTCTCCTTTATTACAAAATGTACATAGTCTTTCATTCAGGGGAATATCATGCCATCTTCCTGTCTCTATGGGTAATTGGTGATTTGAAGTGCGAAATTTCATAAATAATTTTCTTAATTTTACAGGCAGAGTAAGTACATATTTCTCTAAACCAAAACAATGTTTGAAAAGTTTATAAACCTGGCCGTTAGAAGAGTCATCGATGTCAGAAGACCACTTCTGAATATATTAACAAAAGTTTCCCTTTTTTTCCGAAAGAATGCTTAACTATTTTTGGAAGCCAAAGTTTAGCTTTAAATAAAATATAGATTTGACCTTATGGTCCAATCTATGAAATTATATTGAAATCACCATAGGACGCGTTACACAATCTTGTCTCATACACGTCATGCATTCCCAGTAAATGTACAGCTCACCTGTATACAGGTAAACAATAGGTAAATTACCTGTGTATTTTAATGTGTGAGTGAAGTTCGTATCACGCGCCCTCTGATGAGAAAATGACATGAAATACGTTACATATTTTTGTAATACTCTTTTTTTTCTGTTGTAGATTGATTTGAGTGGAATAATGAACCTCCAGATATTTATGTACACTTACACGTGTATGATTAAACTTCTATTGCACTCGCGCATGCGAGCTTATCCTATATTGCGTGTTGGAGTTTTATTTCATGAATAGTTTAGGTTCTGTTGAACTAGTGGATTAAAAGATGAATAATGAATGATATGTGTTTAGCTCTCCTGAGAGTGGTCTGTCTGTCCGTCTGTAAACCTGAAAGTTCAAGTAACCTCATTACCACGTTGATTTGTCTGTCTGTAAACTTTTCATATTTTCGTCGACTCCAAAACCATTGAGACAATTTCAATTGAACTTGGCAACCATCCTTGGGTGACGAGGAGCCAAGTATGTTCAAATGAATGATTCTGCCCTTTTCAAAGGGCATCAGGAAAAGGTGAAAATAGAGTTCTCAAGAATCACTGGGTCAGAAAAGTTGAACTTTTACATGAAAGGTTTCTAACATAAAGTTGATTCAAGTTTGTGTAAACCATGGTTCCGGGGAATAATGTCACGTGCAGATATATAGTAAACTATTTTAGAATCTTTTTTTAAGTTTAAAAGAAAACCACGATTAATCGTGTTGATATGCAAGTATCCCTAGCTAGGTACTGCAGATTTAAGTTTTTCAAATTACCCCCTCCCCCTCTCCCATGGAATAGGTTGGGGCCACAATAGGGAATAAAACTTGTACGTGAGAATATAAGAGATGCACCGTTTAAAATCTGTATCTCAACAACAGCAGGTCCCTGATTAATCGTAGTGCTATGCAAGAGTATCTGCAGGTAGTTAAAAGTCAGGACCCAGAGTAGTTAAGAGTCAAGACCTGGAGTAGTTAAAAGTCAGGACCCGGGGTATTTAAAGATCTTAGTTAAAAGTCAGGACCCGGGGTAGTTAAAAGTCAGGACCAGGGGTAGTTAAAAGTCAGGACCAGGGGTAGTTAAAAGTCAGGAGGTTTAGGATGAGTCTACACTAGGAGATGAGAGTTTTTGATGTGAATGTTAAGGAAACTTCTACCAAGTCACCTATGATGTAATAGTACCATCACATTCGCTGCTGGATGGTGGCGCTATGTACAGCGCTTTTGAGTTGATTTGCAAAAATTTTAACGCCTTTCCTCACAACATTTGTGTTGTATCATTTCGCTTGAGAATACAAGAGTTTTTTTTAAATCCATACTTTATTTGACATACATTACTCGTCTATACTGCAGTGTACATGTACGTAATCTCAGCTGAGATATGTTTTATCAAATTACTGATACATAGTACATGTACCTCCACATACCTACTTGTATATCGCTAATTAAAAAAAAATATATAGGAACTCTTCAATTTCAGGAGATAAAATATTGCTCCATGGAAGTCACCATTTGAACAGAAAATTTAGTGATAGTTTATTTTATGGAGTTTACATATTTATACGGAAAGTAATGCAGCATTAAGTCAACTCATTTATTTGGAGCGCGAACAGCAGTGTCATCTAAGTGCACATTAATTGCTAGAACCGGCCGCAGCTGAAAGTAAATTTCCAGACATGGATTATGAAGGACTACTCTAAAATTTGGTGAAGGCGTCCGTCCCAAGTCGATTCTCCACCGTGAATAGTACACATCGCAGTGTATAACTACCCCCCACCCCCCTCAACTACCCCCCCCCCCTCCCATTACTACATTAAAATAATTATATCCCCTACCATTAGTAATCTTAATAAATATATCAACAATACATTGAAATAATCAAATAAAAAACCTAAACGAATAATTACGTAATGCATATTTAATCAAATGAATCAACGAGCTTTTGAAGCGAAAACTTGCACTTGTTCATGGTCAAAATCCGATTCAATTTTTCAACAGCTGTTAACAGGGTCTAGGGACAGGTAGCTGGTATTTGCCCCGTGATTTACTCCCAGTTAGAGTTTTTCCCCTTGTGGGAACCCGGTAAACAATGGCTCCGCGTTGTCTGTAGTGTAATACCGAATCTGTTTCTTCATTACAAATAAATCTGGTAAATACTTCATTTTTGTCACTTTTTTGTCTGACAACCCATCATTATTATAATATTCTTAAAATCAGCAATTTTCGCTGTATCAAGGACAATGAAGACTAATGTGCATTGAAATTGCGTTAAAGTGTGTGATTTTGAGGTAACGGTATCTATGTGTTAAAGTGAACGGTATATATGTGTTAGAGTGTGTGATTTTGAGGTAACGGTATATATGTGTTAGAGTGTGTGATTTTGAGGTAACGGTATATATGTGTTAGAGTGTGTGATTTTGAGGTAACGGTATATATGTGTTAGAGTGTGTGATTTTGAGGTAACGGTATATATGTGTTAGAGTGTGTGATTTTGAGGTAACGGTATATATGTGTTAGAGTGTGATTTTGAGGTAACGGTATATATGTGTTAGAGTGTGTGATTTTGAGGTAACGGTATATATGTGTTAGAGTGTGTGATTTTGAGGTAACGGTATACATGTGTTAGAGTGTGTGATTTTGAGGTTACTGTATATATGTGTTAGAGTGTGTGATTTTGAGGTAACGGTATATATGTGTTAGAGTGTGTGATTTTGAGGTAACGGTATATATGTGTTAGAGTGTGATTTTGAGGTAACGGTATATATGTGTTAGAGTGTGTGATTTTGAGGTAACGGTATATATGTGTTAGAGTGTGTGATTTTGAGGTAACGGTATATATGTGTTAGAGTGTGTGATTTTGAGGTAACGGTATATATGTGTTAGAGTGCGTGATTTTGAGGTAACGGTATTTATGTGTTAAAGTGAACGGTATATATGTGTTAGAGTGTGTGATTTTGATTAACGGTATATATGTGTTAAAGTGCGTGATTTTGAGGTAACGGTATATATGTGTTAGAGTGTGTGATTTTGAGTAACGGTATATATGTGTTAGAGTGCGTGATTTTGAGGTTACTGTATATATGTGTTAGAGTGTGTGATTTTGAGGTAACGGTATATATGTGTTAGAGTGCGTGATTTTGAGGTAACGGTATACATGTGTTAGAGTGTGATTTTGAGGTAACGGTATATATGTGTTAGAGTGTGTGATTTTGAGTAACGGTATATATGTGTTAGAGTGCGTGATTTTGAGGTTACTGTATATATGTGTTAGAGTGTGTGATTTTGAGGTAACGGTATATATGTGTTAGAGTGCGTGATTTTGAGGTAACGGTATATATGTGTTAGAGTGCGTGATTTTGAGGTTACTGTATATATGTGTTAGAGTGCGTGATTTTGAGGTTACTGTATATATGTGTTAGAGTGTGTGATTTTGAGGTAACGGTATATATGTGTTAGAGTGTGTGATTTTGAGGTAACGGTATACATGTGTTAGAGTGTGTGATTTTGAGGTAACGGTATATATGTGTTAGAGTGCGTGATTTTGAGGTTACTGTATATATGTGTTAGAGTGTGTGATTTTGAGGTAACGGTATACATGTGTTAGAGTGTGATTTTGAGGTAACGGTATACATGTGTTAGAGTGTGTGATTTTGAGGTTACTGTATATATGTGTTAGAGTGTGTGATTTTGAGGTAACGGTATTTATGTGTTAGAGTGTGTGATTTTGAGGTAACGGTATATATGTGTTAGAGTGCGTGATTTTGAGGTAATTATATATGTGTTAGAGGGTCTTTTTTTAGGCAACGGTATATATGTGTTAGAGTGAGGGATGGCGAGGATAAGGTATAATATGCGTTAAGAGTAAACAAAATTCCTGAATTATTCACAGATTGTGAATAAAAATGCTTACGTGGAAAGAGAGATAACTCTTGCAGCAGCTCATGGAAGTTTAATTACTTTTTGAGTCTGAATATGTATACATGCCGACAATTAATAGCAGTTGAATAGCTTTGATGTTAGAATGTTTAAAAAGTGTGTGTGGGCTATTCAATCTTTTTCTAAAAGCCTTCAGTGGGTGAATCTCTTTGACGCTGCAAAGATATGACAAAATTAGAGGTACATGTAGTTATTTTCGTGGTTTTGAAAATGTTTGAAAGAGAGGGGCATACTAGTGTTTGGGAAACTAGAATTTAAGGAAATCGGACACGCCTGTGATGGGACCGTCGCTTATAGTGTCCTTTAATTGCGAGAATAATTTAATTCCCATGACGTAGAGCGAGAGCGGGTCCTCTACAGGGCCCTAGATCAGTTTATGCACGTGCAGATGAACACGTGAACATATATTATAAATCACCCCTGTTTCGTCAATAATTAATGTTTTACTGCATTGTATTTCTCAATACTTACATTTTCATTGTTTTTGTTTTCAATATTTCAACCATTGAAATGATTGAATGTGAGCGGTGTGTGTATGGATCTTGATTAATGTGAACGGTGTGTGTATGGATCTTAATTAATGTGAGCGGTGTGTGTATGGATCTTGATTAATGTGAGCGGTGTGTGTATGGATCTTGATTAATGTGAACGGTGTGTGTATGGATCTTGATTAATGTGAACGGTGTGTGTATGGATCTTGATGAATGTGAGCGGTGTGTGTATGGATCTTGATGAATGTGAACGGTGTGTGTATGGATCTTGATGAATGTGAGTGGTGTGTGTATGGATTTTGATTAATGTGAACGGTGTGTGTATGGATCTTGATTAATGTGAACGGTGTGTGTATGGATCTTGATGAATGTGAGCGGTGTGTGTATGGATCTTGATGAATGTGAGCGGTGTGTGTATGGATCTTGATTAATGTGAACGGTGTGTGTATGGATCTTGATTAATATATCTGGCGTGACTATTTTAACAGCTGGGAATTCCGACAGAAATGAGAAGTAAAATATAAATATAATCATAAAATTTCAATTTCGTTTTTGAAAATACACGAGGGCACGAACAACAACGCTTTATGACAACATACTTTTTTTTAATGAAACTCTAGTAATGACGGCTTTGTGAAGGATGCTGGTGAAACTCTAGTAATAACGGCTTCGTGAAGGATGCAGGTGAAAAGCATCGCAGTTCATGACCTTGTGTGTTTTCAAAAGAACGGAATTTATTTCTTAAATATATTGACATAAAAGTCTATGCCCTAGATTTAAAAAGAAAAGATTGAATATAAGGATTTTTTCTTTATTACTTGCGGGGGGGGGGGGGGGGGGGGGGTCTTTCAGGAAGCATGAGATAGTTTCCACAAAATCGTAGAACTTGAATATTTTTAAAATGAATAACACGACGTCCTGTACAGGGAGTCTTAGGCGAGCACCGTTCATTCCGATACACCATTTGCGCCGCACAATCTCTCTCTCTCTCTCAATCTCTCTCTCTCTCTCAATCTCTCTCTCTCTCTCATTAGATGCGGTATATGAATTACAGTCGAGTAAGCTCATAACCTACATAGATAAAAAGTTTTTGTCTATCGCATATTGCATCACAGGGCAACCCGTGACACGTATGCACGCATTAAATCAATGTAAAACACAAGGCAGCGAAAAAAGCGGTCGACATTTGCGGTCAGTAGCCGGCGATTGTTCGGCAAGGCGGTCATTGTACAATATATATAAAAACAACTACATCTGTTTTAAAGAATCAAAATCAATATATCGACTCCCGCAGTACGAACGCCGTCCTACCGTTAAATGTCGGACACAGATGGTTGATAGAAAGGAATTTTAAAGTGCAGACGACCTGAGCAGACGACCAGGGAAAACAGCCACAACTTCAGCAGAGATCCGCGCATGTTGATTTCAGACATTGATACCATGTGTTGTGGGCATATGTTGTTGTTCATTCATTGTCAGACGAATGACTCAACCTACTACTGACTGAGAACGGAACTAGTGACCGAGAAAGGCCGGTGGACGGTGAACTTCCGGAGGATGTCGGGCCAAACTTTGGATAGATCAGTATTGTTATTGACGGGTGTTCATCCAGTGCTATCACTAAGCCTTATCGAACGTTCCACTCTACAAGTTTTTATATAAATGGGGATTTTCCGAGTACACCGATATCAGTTGTGATACAAATACTGATTAGACAGTAAGTATTCCTCTCTCTCTCTCTCTCTCTCTCTCTCTCTCTCTCTCTCTCTCTGTATTTTGTTGTTTGTTTAACAGAATATTTAAATGTAAATTAGTTTAATTGTGAGACCTCTAGTTCATTTTCGTAAATCAATCGGGAAGTCCTGGAGTGACACAGCCGGTTTCTGAATGACCGCACACAAAATACAGAGATAGGGGCGGATCCACGGTTTTCCGACTTCTAAACTAACAGACCATGCCCTCTCTCCCGCAATATTGTGTTGTTGGTTTTTTCTTTCTTTCTTTTAAATGATAGATACTAGATTAGACAGATAAAAATACCAATCCTATATTGAATTAATACGTGTAAATAATAGTGATATAGAATAATACTTAAAACTACACGGTAGATCATCTGTTGGTAACGGAGCGGGGATTTTATGAAAAGAGGTCTGGAAAGGGAAGGGGCTTAAATTCGTAGTGGATCTAGGACAAACCCCTAATGAGACTCAAGGGTGTACCTGACTTCAAATAGAAAACCACAAAGCACATGTGAATTCAATGTCGTCTATTATCAGTGTGGTATGTGATCTAATGGTGATGAATGGGGTTAATGTTTTTTTTAAAATTTCACCCCAAAAAATGCATTGTGTAATTTCCACGATAACTTCCAGTCACGGGTGATCGTGGGCAGGTGTTTTTTGGTTTTATTTTTAATTGTCACCCATATCTCAGTCAATCTATTGTCACCCCCCCCCCCCCCCCCCCCCCCCCCGGGAGTGCTGAGTATCTAGGCTGGCGGGTCGAATCTATTAACAGGTTTTATTGAATGAACAATAACGTTATCAGGCCACGTGACATTAATGTCAAATTAACAGTCACGTGGTGCTGCTGAAGTTGTGGATATTTTCTCATTGTTACTGCACGAATTTGTTACTTAAGACATTGTGGCATTTTGAAGTTAGAATTTTTTTCTTGATGATTTCATAAATTAATCTCAATAATTAATGTACCACAATCTGCTTTATAATAACGTCTTTGGGAAAGAAAATGGGGGGGGGGGGATGAAGTGAAAAGATTTTGGAAATTGGACTACCTTGTAACTTAGATCTCACAAAGAATTTTTATAAGATTTGGGTTTATCAATTAAATATCATGTTGTGAGAAATGCCATGGACTGTAAGTTTTCAGGGTGGAGAGAGAGAGAGAGAGAGAGAGAGAGAGAGAGAGAGAGAGAGAGAGAGAGAGATGTACAAGTTATACTTTTACTACCAGTATATTTCAGTTTGGATTTGGGAAACACATCACAATTTGCCATCGAATAAAATAAATGAAAAGCTACGTGAAACCCGGAGTTTCATATATGTCATAGGACTTATTAAATTGGTCTATATGATTTTTATTGGCCAATTATGGACCTACAAGAGGCAATACAACACACAAAAACCCGTATTGTTCAATATCATAAGATACATACAAATAAGGCGACAACGTTTTGTTCACACAATACATGATATATTCACTGGTATTAAACTGATGATAGTACGATCGTTACTATCATCCCGAGGTAGCGGAAGAAAATTCCGGAAAGACCACTTTTACTTATTATATCTATTTGTATTGTTTATTTGCGAATGATATGAAGGTAAGAAATATCATACACTAGCAATAATTACGATCAGGTGTTATTTTATCTTTTATACGGCTCATATGAACAGAAAATTCGTCGTTGCAAAAACAACGGAAATGAATGATGATAGTAACGTAAAACTTTCGTTACTATCATCCTCGCTGTTTTTTTAACGACGAATTTTCTGTTCATATGAGCCGTATAAAAGATAAAATAACACCTGATCGTAATTATTGCTAGTGTATGATATTTCTTACCTTCATATCATTCGCAAATAAACAATACAAATAGATATAATAAGTAAAAGTGGTCTTTCCGGAATTTTCTTCCGCTACCTCGGGATGATAGTAACGATCGTACTATCATCAGTTTAATACCAGTGATATTGGTTGTGAGTGGAGGGAAGAGAATGATAAAGAGATTAGAATGTGACTAGATATGGTGTACCATTGTTATGAAATATAACCCCGTAAATCACAAAACTGCAAACGATACCGGGAGGGGGGGGGGGGGGGTGGTGGTGGTGGTGTTGCGAGTCTCTTAATATTACATAATGTTGTCAAGAACTGAATTTCATGTAGAAATGATAATTAATGTTAATAACAAAATAAAATTTCACGATATATAATATTAACAATTATATAGCTTTGGGATGGGATAGGGTAATTTCTGTGAATCCGAGGGGGTGGTTTATATTCGGTCTTGGACTATCCCCCGTGTGTGTGTGTGTGTGTGTGGGGGGGGGGGGGGTTATATTCGGTCTTTGCTATCCCCATCTGTCCAATTAACAAAATACAGATCAATCGAAATTGGCTAATCAATTAGGTATAGATGCTAAAGATACTACCGTCAATTGCTGGTGTTTTCAGTCTCGTATAAGATATTTTTAATACTGTGTGGGGGTAGGGAAGACCGAATATAAATAACCCCCTCGTTTCCACAGAAATTAGGGGCAGGGGTGTTGTTTTTTCTTTAGTTTGCATCGTAGAAGTAAGATCTGTAGTAAAATCCGCCTACGACAGCAATCTGAGTCACTAGTAACTGTCATAGAAAGATGTTATTTACATGGATTGTTAACAATATGAGTCACTAGTAACTGTCATAGAAAGATGTTATTTACATGGATTGTTAACAATCTGAGTCACTAGTAACTGTCATAGAAAGATGTTATTTACATGGATTGTTAACAATCTGAGTCACTAGTAACTGTCATAGAAAGGTGTTATTTACATGGATTGTTGTTCTAAGTTAGCCCTTTAGCATCTGTTACAGCAAAATTGATAATTCTAATCTATAATCCTCAACTATTAATAATCTGGTACACGTTATCAAACTCTAATCTCTCAAATATTAAATGCGTTTCATTGATAAATGAGTCAATCTATTTGTAGACTTGAATGAATTTATTTTTAGAATGATAGTAAAGCGTGAACTATTTCTAGAATAGCCCGGGTTCAAAAGTACAGGGCGCGGTTCCACGAAACCGCCCTTCTCTTTGAAACATTGTATCCGACATGAGGTAATATATAGGTGGGGATTGTAGAGAAGTTAGGTTCAACTGGAGGTTAAACAGAGTGTGCAGGATATCATATCTGATATATATGTACACTATTGTTGTACGTGTTCATGCCTTCACACAGCAATCTTCACAGCGGGCGGGACTGATATGATTGTCATTATAACATAGGTAGGCCTACATAATATGTCATTATAACACAGGTACACAATATGGACAAAATGGATTGTAAGACTAAAGTACTTAATGTTTAGCCTTTTTCCGGGGGGGGGGGGGGGGAATTCGTGAAGAAGAATATTGATGTATTTAATTTTTTTGTGTTTTGTTTGTTTTTCTTTTCTCTTCTTTTTATCTTTTTCTCCATTTCTTTACTTTTCAAATTATTTTTTGTTCTGTTTTTTTTTTCCCAGAGACATAGTATATATGTCTCTGGGTTTTTTTTTAAAAAAAAGTTTGTCTTTTGAATTTTTTTTTTTTTTTTTTTTTTTGGATAGATTTTAATACGTTTTTGTTATTTACCGTCACTGTTCCAAGAAATTGTACTCCTTAAAAATTTACATATTGTACTTTAAAAAAGAAATGAAGACCTCCGACCCGTCGACTTCTAAGTCATATCTAAATTTCCAAATAGCACTACATCAACTACACATAACATAACTTAGTCATAGGCATGCTATAATTCCATCTGAATTTCCTTAGTCATAGGCATGCTATAATTCCATCTGAATTTCCTTAGTCATAGGCATGCTATAATTCCATCTGAATTTCCTTAGTCATAGGCATGCTATAATTCCATCTGAATTTCCTTAGTCATAGGCATGCTATAATTCTATCTGAATTTCCTTAGTCATAGGCATGCTATAATTCCATCTGAATTTCCTTAGTCATAGGCATGCTATAATTCCATCTGAATTTCCTTAGTCATAGGCATGCTATAATTCCATCTGAATTTCCTTAGTCATAGGCATGCTATAATTCTATCTGAATTTCCTTAGTCATAGGCATGCTATAATTCCATCTGAATTTCCTTAGTCATAGGCATACTATAAATCTATCTGAATTTCCAAATAGCACTACATCATCAACATAATATTATATCTCTAATAATATCAAAACTATTGCAGATATCAAGGGAATTTATTTAACATAACATAACATAACATTATATCTCTAACAATATACATTTTTTTTTTAAAGATATCAGGGTATTAAAAGTCAATACTAGGCTTGCAGGGGAGTGTATAAAATCTCGTATCGATAGTCTCATTTGAGAAGTGAGCATTTCTTTTGTAAAATGATTATTTTAATTATTTTCAGATCTGAGATTAATCTAAAGAAAAATTATGGTGGAAGATCACGTCAACAGCGGAAGCGAGACATCCGAGTTGATTTCAAGTGAGGAAGACATTATTGAGTTAAACCGTATTGATGTCAGTCAAATGAAAAGAACGGACTCCGCGGAAGAAACATCAAAAATAGAAATAAGAAAGGAAAAACCTTCCGAATCACTGTCTACGAAAAAGATTCGATGTTACCCTAGTGAAGCGGAAGTCGCAAAAGTGACCGAGGTTTTTCGAGAGAGACTGGTTTATACGTTCAACCGGAAGAAAGCGAAGTACCAGAGGATTTTGTCCGAGTTAGGAGTAAATGCGCAGTCGCACTGTGACGATATTGAAGATGATTGTGAAGATGCTACTGAAATGATCGTCAGTGAATATTATCCGAAAGGGCGTATCATTCGGAACTCATTTCGATTCGGTGAAGACTATAGTTTCCGAAGGCTTCTTAGGGGTGTGTATAATTCGTTTGTCAGAAAGAAGGCAATGAGAATCACTAGACCACTGGACAACATTCCGAAAGAAGATTACGACAGTGTACTGCAAGCCGCGTCCTCAGAGCTCTCTGTCGCGTATGAATATCAGCTTGCAATGCTTGCCGACGAGACTCAGGTGAACCTGGTGGCGGATCATGCAGTTCGCTGTATGATTAAATATCTGAAATCAGAGGAGTCTGTGTTTAACCCGACTGAGCTGTTACAAGCGGTGATAGAGGACACGCCTAGATGTTCCATCAAGTATTTTGACAGAGAACTCAAAACCAAAATAGTGAAAACGGACAATTTTGGAATGCGAGTCGATCAAAAATGGCGGCTTTACGATATTCTTAAACAGCCGGGCATTCGTATAATAAACATTGAGACTGGTTCCTACCAGTATTTCGGTTGTTTCACTCCATTTGGATTTAGCTGCCGTCCGAACAAATACGGCTTCCGGGGACCTTTACACGTGTGGAACGAAACGGAAAAAAAATATACATTGATTCCGAAGGACATGACGTCATGTGTTTCGTCAAAGCGAAGGGAGATAACTTTTAATCTTAAGAATGTGCACCATAGTTACAATCCGACGCTTTCTTGTTGCCATGGGAACACGGATTGTAACTAGCGTCAGTAATAAAACCATAACGGCAAAAAATCTACTGTTGAGACAACTCCGTCAATGGAATCCATTAATCATCATGTGCAACAGTTACAATCTATCAGACTTCTTATATCCGCGCCGTATACTCTGCGTGAGAAGTAGCGATTGTGAGCGTATCTTAGGATCTGATTTTAATTAGATTGGCAACTTCTACTGAGATTTTTTGTATCTAGTCAGTTTAATTTTTGTTTTTGTTGTGTTTGTTCAATGTTTACATTAAATTTCTGATAAATTTGATAACAACATGTCTTGTGGTATTTGAAATCTCTGAATCGTCTGATTGGTTGAACGGAAGGTTAGGAATGGATGTCAAAAGCAATAGCCAATCAGCTCTCGTATACGAGACTGAAAAAAAAAACCCAACCCAAAACAGATGGAGACTATTTTGAAATTTGTCAATTTTCTTTTCAAATTTTTTTTTTTAATCTTGAAGCTTTGCTATGAATATTTGTGTGTGTGTATGGCAGCATAGTAACCCCGGCACCACAAGAAAGGTCTTGTTGCAAGGAAGATACACGTATAAAATATCAAGGCCCTATCACTAAGCGTTCAAAAGTTATCACGATATTAAAGTTTTACAAAAGAAGGTCTACTTCCTACAATGTATAGCACTAAGCATTAAACATATTTTGCTGACAGACAGAAGGACAGACCACGAAGTTACCCCCCCCCCCCCCCCCCCGAATCTCGGAGAGAGCTTATAAAAAACCAGCCAAGATATTCCCTATATTTACTTCCAACATTTCCTAATGATAAGTACATTTGTTGACAGCCAGTCCTTAATAACTACACGCCAGCACGCATTACTTCCGCTTATTGTATAATTCTATTTATAGCACCAGTAAACAAAATCACCATATATATGGCATGTCAAACGTTGCAATATTTGATCTTTTCCATTTGCATTATATAATTTTTCATTTGCATTGTATAATTTCAATTTGTATTGTATATTTTTCCATTTGTATTGTATAATTTCCTTTTGTATTGTATATTTTTCCATTTGTATTATATATTTTTCATTTGTATTGTATAATTTTTCATTTGCATTGTATAATTTCCATTTGTATTGTATATTTTTCCATTTATATTCTATATTTTTCATTTCTATTGGATAATTTTCCATTTGTATTCCATATTTTCCATTTGTATCATATAATTTTTCGTTTGCATTGCATAATTTCCATTTGCATTGCAAAATCTTTCATTTGTATTGCATCCGAGGGATTGTTTATCTTGATTTGTTACGAAGGATTTCATTAGTTTAGGTCCCTCTTATATTTAGCCGTGACGTACCACAGATAGACTTACTATGCTACATGTACCCGCACAGTTTGGTCCCCCTCCTTAATAATACCCCATGTATGAAACAAGTGCCTGTTGTAGGGACCCAAGGGCCGAATCCCCAGAATTCTGAATTCTGACTAAATAAAATGCGCATGCTTTTCTGGACAGTTCTATTTTAAAAATTTATCATGTTAAGGGGGGATCGCCATTGCTAGAGCTAGCTACGTATTTTAAAGAATAACTAATCCTGCATGGATCTGGTTGCGGTAGCTCAGTGATATATCGCTTGGTTTGTGGGCGGGAGGTCGTGAGTTCGAGAACCGCTCCTGCCATTGCCGCATCTAACCTAAGACATAAACAAAGGCAGTGATTGCTCCTTTGCCAAACAATCGGCATTTAAATATGACCTTAAAACAGATATTCCGTGTCGGTGCAGGCGTTGGTACGATAAAGAACCGTCATTGCTACGGCCCTGTGCGCTAAGCACGTCTACATGTTTGTGGTGCATCAGTGAACAATTCTCAAAGCAACGTTAACTAATGAAATCCTTCGTAACAAATCGAGATAAACAATCCCTGGGATACAATACAAATGAAAAATTATACAATATAAATGGAAAATATAGAATACAAATGAAAAATTATACAATACAAATGGAAATCATACAATACAAATGAAAAATTATGCAATACAAATGAAAAATATAAAATACAAATGGAAAATTATACAATACAAATGGAAAATTATACAATACAAATTGAAATTATACAATGCAAATGAAAAATTATACAATGAAAATGGAAAATATAGAATACAAATGTAAAATTATAAAATATAAATGGAAAAGATCAAATATTGCAACGTTTGACATGCCATACAAACTCAGGATCTTCATTTGACATAATCCATGTCTAGGTTTGGAAAGGTTTTAAATATCTTATTCAAAAATTCTCCTCTAAGATTATTAAAAGACACTATAGCTCATTTTGCGCAAAAATCATGAAATGACAATTTCCTCAGGGCTTTCTCAATTTTTGTTGCATTGTTGAATGTATGAACTTTGCGAAAATAACACTTATCTAAAGTTAAAAATTCTTGTTTTAACATAAAAATTAATACTTTTTGATGGTCTATATAAAAAATATCGAGTCTCCTCCTTCGGTCTTCAGACGCATGCGCATACACAGTAAACAGTGCAGCATGTCGTCCAGTGAGAGAAAGTGTAGTGGATAGATCCAGAATTTTGAAAGATTCTGTGAGAAAAGAGGTAAAAATAAAATGAGATAAAACTCATACGTGAAATAAAATTGACCTTGGGATCAGTATGACCGTTGGAAAACAAAGAGCTAGGAGGAAACGATTGTAACTCAGTGGCGGATCTAGGATTTCCAAAGGGGGATGTGAAAGTCCAATATCAGCCAAAATAATCGGCCATTCTGGGTGCAAAATTTGGAGTTTCACTCACAATTTGTGGCGAAAAAAGGGAAGGGGATCCTGCCCCCCCCCCCCCCCTAAATCTGTCACTGGGACTAGCCGCGAAGACACTGCTTTAAAAGTAAGTGTTATTTTTATCTGAACACGACACGTGTTAACACGTTGTAAAACATCGGTCAATAGGAACATGGGAGGGTTTCTGTTGAAATAATGATTTATATAATTATTTACTTATTATAATGAGCAGGGAATAATTTTATACTTGAAAGGTGAGTGTGGAAGGGGAATTTAAATAATTTCGTACACAACACCTTCGCTGTCATTCAAAACCACGTGATGTAAATAACCATTCAAAAGTCCGAGTCAGCATGAAGAAACCTTTGAATTCCGGATGATCTTCAAAGCGCAGTTTAGAGCAAATTGATGCATTCAATTGTTCAAAATTGTCAGTATCGATATGATTTTTATCATTTTATTAATACATGTTTTTAAAAGCACTTTATTAAAATGTGGAAAATGAGCTGTAGTGTCTCTTTAAATATAGTGGACATTCAAGAAGAACATGAATCAGACTGAGACTGCTGGTATCGGTGATATTTACAAAATAGAGAGAGAGAGAAGGGGGGGGGTATTTTCACTGCGAATGGATTTTGCACACGTCATGCCGTCAAAAGGTCAAAGGGGACAAAGGGGAGAATACTTCCATCCGGGTCCTTCGTCAATGTGAAACAGCGAACGACGGCGGCTGATCCACAACTTCTATAGAATTCTGTGAGACTGAGTTTGTTTAAGCATGTAAGTTGATAAAATCATAACAGTCGTAAAAAATACACATTTAAGTTACCACTAAGACTTGCAGATGAGAATGTTTCATTCATGATTATTTAATTTGAGCTGTTGAAGTATTGGTTTTAGGGGAGGAAGTGTCCGTATACAAAGTCTGCTCGCTACTTTCACTTGTTATTTTCCTATCGAATTTACAATCACTACTAGTCACTGGCCCTCCAATGAAGTAATACATTACATTTTATTGACAGTTCAAGTTTTGACAAAGTAATTTGATACGATCTACATTTCATGCTAACTTACTCAACTAGATCTACTCAGCAAGCAGGCTGCGCCCCCACCCCTAAAGTTTTAAAATTTAAGGTAAATCGTGGTATTGTACTAAACGAAAGAAAAATAAGAAGCAATAATTTCTTCCACTCTCGTAGAAATAAATGACAAAATCTTTCGATTTCTTGAATTACTTTATTGGGAGAACTGAATTTTTCCCCCAAACCCCTTAAAATTTGCGTCATTTTATTAATTTCATTTTATTATATAATGTAAAACTTATACGGTACCAATTTTGATGCACCAGATGCGCATTTCGACAAATAATGTCTCTTCAGTGATGCTCAACCGAAATGTTTGAAATCCGAAATAACTATGAAGTTTTAGAGCTAAATATAGCCAAAAACAGCGTGCCAAATAGAAAATAGTACAAATGACTAAATAGGAGACATATTTCAACCCCTATGAAATCTGTAAAATCCAGACCCCCTGCCTCATAAATTGGCGCCCCCGTAACTACAATTCCTGGTTCCGACCCTGGCTAGGCAATGTTTTGTTTTTTTTTTAGAAATGAGACAAATATTGCTGATATTAATATTTCCATCCATGTTTTTAAAGAGAGTCAGTCATTATGACGATGTAGAGTACCTCCTTAAGCCACACTCCCTCAATTTAGGATTTGATGTTTGGAAAGGGATGACGTGCCTGGATAAAAATGCCATAGAATGTACACATTTGTTGTAATTCATTACGATTTATTCTGTAGGTAAAGCCATTGTTAATATGTAACACCCCCCCCCCCCCCCTAAATATCACCACACACATGACCTGCAATGGATTCAGTAGTCGGTAAAGGGGCATCTCCGAAAGTTGACATTTTTGCACGATTCAGAATTTTCAATTACACTGTAAATGATTGTTTTATTATGAAGTGGGATCGATCTAGTTAAAATCAGATTTCTTAGATCCGCGCCGTACACTCTTACGCAGAGTGTAGATTAGTTAACATCCCTCTCGAGAACTTTTCGCTCATGTAGACGTCACCACTGCTGGTAAAGGGCTGCTTGGCGCTTACGGCCGTTTAGCAGGGAGGAATCTTTATCGTGCCACACCTGCTGTGACACGGGGTTCTATGCGGTCTCATCCGAAGGACCGCCCCACTTAGTCGCGTGGGATCTTCATAACATGGAATCCCGTGGGGATCTGGGTTAGAATAGGTCCCCAGTACCCCTTGCTTGTCGTAAGAGGCGACTAAATGGGGTGGTCCTTCGGATGAGACCGCAAAAACCGAGGTCCCGTGTCACAGCAGGTGTGGCACGATAAAGATCCCTCCCTGCTCAAAGGCCGTAAGCGCCGAGCATAGGCCTAAATTTTGCAGCCCTTCACCGGCCATAGTGACGTCTCCTTATGAGTGAAAAATTGTTGAGTGGGACGCTAAACAATATAAAATCAATCAATCATAACATGAATATGAAAAGCAACTAAGTGCAAATGAAATAGTTTCTCCGACGGAGAAATTCGAGAAAGGAACTTTCCATCAAAAAAAAATCTGCGAAGGTTTGGTTCTCTGTATCCGTTATGTTACAATTTCTGTCAAAATATAAGGGGAAAATCAAAACCAAAAAATCTTATAAGAAAGCAATATATTTTCATTTGTCAATTATTTAGATTGCGTTCATGATTACGTGTTTTCCCCTGTGTCATTTGACACACATATAATCGGATAATTAATTTCGGCGGCACGGAGTGTGCCTAAAATCTAGAGCCTATACTTTCTCACTCTAACACATCTATTCTTTATTCTTTAATATTTTGATAGTTTGCCACATACAACCTATGATCGGGTCAAATGCTGTCTGACGTGTTTCATACCGATCGTTAGACCGTTCTTGGCACACTAATTTTGACTACGGATAACTCCGTTTACCTGATCAAGAGATATACGGCTTACTGCGGGTATCACTGTGATCGGTCGAAAGGCAATGCTTACTCCTCCTAGGTACCTGATCCCACCTCTGGTATATCCAAGGGTCCGTGTTTGCTTAACTCTCTATTTTGTATTGCTTATAGGAGTTATGAGATTGATCACTGTTCGTTATCTTCATTTTTCATAGAGAATAAAGTTCTTGTAAGTACATGAGACAACAATTCGGTACAACACTGATTACAAAATATTTAAAATGTAGCACTTTAAACAACAATTTAACAAAAAGAAAAGAAAAAAAAAATAAGATGAAAATAATGAGATTTACATATAACTTCATTCTAAACAAATTACCGAACAAACATGACAAAGTAAACTAAAGTTTCTCAGGAACTTGAATCCCTCAGTTAATATAACAATAGAGAGACTTTTAAGGAAAGATCTTACTTTTACGTATCCAGTTTCAAATTTTGAACATTGACTAGGAAGTTTCGGTTATAACTTTTTTGTTTAATATTTGTAGTATAAGAGAACTGTACGAGTTAAATTTAGCATTCAAATGTGAATCTTCAGATATATTTACCATGAATTATTATAGTATCAAGTTCTCACTAGCTCCAATGGTACAAAGCAGTGTAATATCTACACTGATCTCCAAAAGGCTCATAGCTTGCAATCTAAGCCTGAACAAGTTAAAAATCATAGATAGACATGACCCTCACAGTGGAATTCAAACTGTTTTAATGAGTTTGTGTTTGGTTCAAAGAAACACAGAATTACAAAGTTATATATTTATTTTTTATTAGATAGGACATACACAGCAACATTTTTTGTATTCTTAGAAAATAGGGCATGGGTTTTTTTAAAAACGGTAATATGGAATGCACCACCCCCCCCCCCCCCCCCCCCCCGCAATAAATATTGACCGGTCCTTAAAAGCTGTAGACATATATATAAGTTGTGGGTTCGAAACTACTGCTCCAGTATCAAAGCCATTCATTTGCAGTTACGAAAATAGCCGAGGAGTTACGATTGTCTCAAGGAATTACGACATTCTATTGTGACGTCATAATTAAACTGCGCAACAACAAAGACGCTCCAACGTGAACGGTTGATGACGAAAGCAAAGCGGTGGCTTACGTAAAAAGAAAACAAACTGCGAATCTTTTGCCTCGAAAGACTTGTAAGTAGATAAGTTGTGTATCTTATTAGATTATGAAAGTAACTAAATAATTTCACTCTGTTATCCTAGAAAATATTGTACACTACATGGTTTCTTTTCTAAAAGGTTAAATAGGGTACATAGTCTTCCAATCACGATCGAGTAGAAAACCTATCAGATTACAACCAGCCTACAATATTTGAGTACCAACAACTTGTGTGCAACAGGGTCGATTTGGGGCCGATCACTAGTGCTGTGCGATAGTTTGGTAGAGTGCCACGCGACTGATTTTGGGCTGATTCAATTTAGAAAAGAAAGTTGCACTAGTGAGTTTTTTCTTCTTCATATACATGTATGTAATATGGTTGAAATATGACGTTATCTGGCGTTTTTCATTTGTAATATAGTCTAGTTTTCGCAAATTATGTATATGCCTTACATTTTGTACTATTTTGAAATATAAATGGTAATCATTTTTAAAGAAAATCTAAAATATACAGCCAAAACCCAGTGGCTCAACTGGAATATACGTGCAAATGTAATAAACGTTTAAACGTAATATTGGGATCAATGTAAGGTATTAAAGGGTTATTGAACTTATATAGGTGAATATTGGCACGAGTTGGCTGTGAAAATGCACGAGCTTGCGAGTGCATTTTGACAGCCAACGAGTGCCAATATTCACCTATATAAGTTCAATAACCCTTTTATTATATAGCTAAAGTATTTAGTTGTTAAATTATATCCCTTTTCACTCAAACTACTCCAAAATAGACGAGAATTCATCAATATTGGCAGTGTGCAATAACAGCATGCATTTCTTAACTGTTCAATATTTAACCCGTCATTAATGCATGAAGCAAACTGATTTTGTTAATGGGGACATCATAATTTATGTACAGTAAAACATTTTGCTTAAGTAAATATCAAACACCGGCTCTGTCAGATTCGGAGGACCGTCGTCTGCCATTTTGGCTTGTTTACGTCGTTACGGTAACGTCAATATTGAACGCTCATACTCGGAATGTTTCGGGCGCATACAATTTACGCAATGCAAAGTTAGCGTTCAATAAATTCTCAGGATATTGAACGCTAGTCAGGTTCCCGAGACCCCTCTGCATTTATTATAGGAAATAATAAATAATAAATAATATTATAATAAATGCAGAGGGGTCTCGGGAACCTGACTAATTGAACGCTAACATTCTCTAGATTTTACGCAGATTTTATATTAGACTATATATTAGCTATATAATAAAATATGATATTGAAGTGCCTTTGTGGTATCTTTTAATCCATCCCTGATAGACTCTGGCAAACTCTACATGTAATTTGAAAACAAAACCCCAGATTTTAGAGGTTTTATCTTTATTGCATAAGTATGGAATATACAGCGTGGTTTACTTGTCATTTTGTAAATGGGTCAGTAAAAATGATTACGTCATTTATTTACCTCAACAACGTCACAGTTACAAGTGCGCATAGTTTACATTATATACAATGGATAAACATAACTTCCAAGATACCTTTTTGTAGATATCTGAATAAAATCCTTCATTAGTACTGTTTTAAAAATTCCACCGAGGGGACAAGATTCGTAATAAAGGACGAGGATTTGCAGAGTTCCCAAAAGACAGTGAATCTTGTCAATAGCTGGGATTTCCATATCTCACACGAGCAAATAATGAACCCCCCCCCCCCCCCCCCCCCCCCCCCCCATCATGTACATGGCTATCTCACATCATACATGTGCATGGCTATTTCACATCATACATGTGCATTGCTTAATCTCGGCTTGGCTGAATATTTTGACTGACGCCTTCACCGAATCTCGGAGCAGTCTTTCATAATTCATGTCTGGAAATTTACTTTCAGCTTCAGTCAGTTCTAGCAATTTATGTGCACTTAGTTGACACAGCTGTTCGCTTCAATTAAGTGATTTGACTGTTAAACTAACTTTCTATCACTATTAATGCTGTATTACTTACCGTCTAAATATATGTACAGTAAATTCCTTAAAATAAACCATCACTAATTTTTCCGTTCAAATGAAGACTTCTATGGCACAATATTTTATCTCCCAAAATTTAAGAGTTCCTATAGTTTGTTTTTTTGAATTGGCGAAATGCAGGTAGGTATGTAAAGATACGATGTATCGGTAACTAGATAAAGTAGACTATAGGAACTGTAGGAACTCTTCATTTCCAGGAGATAAAATATCGTGCCATGGAAATGTTCATTTGAACGGAAAATGTAGTGCCTGTTTTCATTTGGGGATTTTTATACCGAAATGGTAAGTAATACAGCATTAATAGTGATAGAGAGTTAGTTTTTAATATTGCTAGAAGTGGCCGAAGCTGAAAGTAAATTTCCAGACATAAATTATGAAAGACTGCTCCGAGATTCGGTGAAGGCGTCAGTCAAAATATTCAACCGAGCCGAATCTCAACCGAGATTAGCACATGGCTATCTCACATCATACATGTGTATGGCTATCTCACATCATACATGTACATGGATATCTCACATCATACATGTGCATGGCTATCTCACATCATACATGTACATGGCTATCTCACATCGTACATGTACATGGCTATCTCACATCATACATGTACATGGCTATCTCACATCATACATGTACATGACTATCTCACATCATACATGTGTATGGCTATCTCAAATCATATATGTACATAGCTATCTCACATCATACATGTACATGGCTATCTCACATCATACATGTACATGGTTATCTCACATCATACATGTGCATGGCTATCTCACATCATACATGTGTATGGCTATCTTACATCATATATGTACATGGCTATCTCACATCATACATGTGTATGGCTATCTCACATCATACATGTACATGGCTATCTCACATCATGTACATGGCTATCTCACATCATATACATGGCTATCTCACATCATACATGTACATGGCTATATATATCTCACATCATGGCTATCTCACATCATACATGTACATGGCTATCTCACATGGATAATGTCGGTGTCACACTGAAGATTGTGGAGAAAAAACTTCAGTATCAATATTATTAGGGGCGAGGTCAAAAGGTCTAAATTCAAATAATTAGGGGGAGGGGGGGGATAAAATCTCCTATAAGTTTCCAGCGTCCGACATTGATTACAATTTAGTGGAAAAAGAAAACAAACAAGCGACTGTTGAAACCACAGAATAATATTACATTTTAATGAACATTTAATAGTTTGATGTGCATTTTCAATTGTGAATACAAAATAGAACAGGTATACAGAGTGTTATTTATACTCGTATGTTTTTACTTTTTAAGCGATTAGTTGCAACATTCAACATTCATCATGTTTAGTTTTAAAGGGGGGGGGGGGGGGGGGGGGGTCCTGGTGTAGACTGTGAAATTGGTTTTTTGTCAGACATTGAACTTTTAATTTCGCCCCTTATTGAAAACTAATGTATTTTCCTGAGCACACCTACATTTAATATTTACATTTCCAGTGTTTCTGGCTTTGATATATATTTTTTTTTTTTACATAGCTATTTCTTCATGAATC